>NC_073381.1:60168617-60455334 GCF_028641065.1 Leucoraja erinaceus
GATAAATCAGTACCTACAATTTCACATTACTGTGTGCTGCACAATTCAATTCCCATGAAAATCCCTTCTCAAAGAAAAGTCGTGGGCTTATTCAAAATTCCACAGATTTCTTTCAAATCCTTAGATGCATCCACTATGCTGTGCACAGAGGAGCTGGAACTTGTATAGCACTACCCTGGAACAAGCAATGCATGCTTGACTATCATGCCTGGGAGAATGCTTGAGACATGTATCCATGCCACACTCAACAGCAGCCTGCACCAATGGTGATGAGACCCACTTCATCATTACTTAACAGGAGCAGGTGCCCAGCAGTGGGTTCTGGGGCTTGGATCCTGCCTTAGATATGTAGTCTTAGTAGTCATTGTAACCCTCAGGTCATCGAACATCTATGAGTTTTGGACCCGCATGCCCATTAATCCCCAGGAGCCAATACTCACCTTGGGTCCATCTGTCTCCTCAGATCCTGGTGAACTTCTACCGCTGCACCATCGAGAGCATCCTTACCAACTGCATCACAGTATGGTATGGCAACTGCTCTGTCTCCGACCGGAAGGCATTGCAGAGGGTGGTGAAAATTGCCCAACGCATCACCGGTTCCTCGCTCCCCTCCATTGAGTCTGTCCAAAGCAAGCGCTGTCTGCGGAGGGCGCTCAGCATCGCCAAGGACTGCTCTCACCCCACCCATGGACTGTTTACCCTCCTACCATCCGGGAGGCGCTACAGGTCTCTCCGTTGCCGAACCAGCAGGTCGAGGAACAGCTTCTTTCCGGCGGCTGTCACTCTACTCAACAACGTACCTCAGTGACTGTCAATCACCACCCCCCCCAGACACTTATTATTATTTATTCAAATCGTTTGCTATGTCGCTCTTCCAGGGAGATGCTAAATGCATTTTGTTGTCTCTGTACTGTACACTGACAATGTCAATTAAAATTGAATCTGAATCTGAATCTGACTTCCAGGCCTAATACTGTTTATGACCACCCTATCAATTGCCGGCAGCTGCTCCTTTCCTCGAGACACCAATGACCCCGCCAATTACATCAGTTTCTAAATCTCACTCTTATCTCCCCCATCCCCCACCAAAATCATGCACCAGCCATCCCTCCACAACCCCCCCCCCCCATCTCCAACACCACAACCCTCATCCCCAGTCACTGCAACCTAGATGAGAACTTGCCTAATTCCCTTACTGCCCAACACAAAGTTGGAGCGTGCAAAGGAGTGGGGTTTCAGACTCTAATGACTATTCAGTGTTGCCTTGTGTATGTCATTTAGTTTGCAGTGTTGGGACCCACAATGAAATGCTATTCGTCCAATGTCCCAATAATGAGCCTTTGTAAATGTTTCTCAATTTCGAAGCACAAAATCAATGCTCCCAGAAATATTGAAAATACATGCAGCAATAGGAAAGAAAAGATACTTAGTCTGAGTTCAGGTGCTTGATCGTCAAATGTTCCAGAGGAGATTGCCAGGAATAAAATGTTGCCGATCAAACACGTGTCTGATATTGGCGGATCATGGCGGTAGTCTGAGACCAGGTCAGAAACCACTACATCATACTGTCTGTAATGTTAGTGAACTCGAAGATAGACACAAAATGCTGGAGTAACGCAACGGGACAGGCAGCATCTCTGGAGAGAAGTGATGGGTGACGTTTCGGGTTGTGACCCTTTATCAGACTGATATCAGGGGAGTAGACAAAAAATGCTGGAGAAACTCAGCGGCTGAGGCAGCATCTATGGAGAAAGGAGTAGGCGACGTTTTAGGTTGAGACCCTCCTTCGGATGTCAGGGGAGTGGTCAGTACATAGATAAGAAGTGTAAGACATGAAATAAGTGTAAGGTGTTTCCTTATCTATGCACCTCCCACTCCCGACATCAGTCTGAAGAAGGGTCTCCACCCGAAACCTTACCCATTCCTTCTCTCCAGAGATGGTGCCTGTCCCGCTGAGTTACTCCAGCATTTTGTGTCTATCTTCAATTTAAACCACCATCTGCAGTTACTTCCTACATATGTTAATGAACTCAGCATTGCTCATAGACCTACTGTATAAAAGGAGGCTAGTGCACTTTAAATCCAGCCCCTCAGCCTCACAGTAGGGAGGGCTGGTTGAGGGGCTGGATGTGAAGTGCAACCATGCATTTAAATTGGCTCATCAACCCTGTGGCAGAAGTTTATCATTAGATGGTGCTTGGTTTATTTCGCCTTACTTTAATATACTGAACCTGCAACCCAGGTTTTGAATCAGAGCAGACCTCTGATGCAAATCCTGCGTCTCGCTTCCTGGAACCTCTGATAAACTTTGACAAAGTAATTAAAAAAAATACTTAGATTTACGAATTAAAATCTTTAAAATGATTTCACAAATAAATTAATAAAAAAAAACAAAAATACAGCAAATATATATATTTTGCCTTATTTATATATATATATATATATAAGGTTCCAGGAAGCGAGGCGCAAGGTCTGCTCTGATTCAAAGCCTGGGTTGCAGGTTCAGTTCATCCCATTCCCACATCAGAAGATAGTAACAGCGGGCATGGGGCCGAAGGGTCTGTTTCCGCTCTGTGCGACTCTATGGGTCTGTACACAAGAGATGGAAGAGAAAAGAGATTCCAGTGCAACCAAACGTGTAAATAATTTCTTTACAATCCGTGTAATTTATTTCCTCTTTACTTAATATTTCCAGCGCAACTAAATAAAAGATTGTGATCTTGTGGGACAAAATAGGCACTGGTTTATAATTACAATAAGTGAGTTTGGTATTACACCTGCGCATGTCCAGGTCATGGGTCATTCGGGATAAACATTCGCGCCAACTGAGCTACTGTGTGTGTACAGACCAACATATTCATTTTAATGAGATTTTTATAAATAAATTTATACATCAAATATGTCAGCAGAACAGGCTGGTTAAACTTTTGAGGTGGGTTGGATTAAATAAAGATGCCATCGCTTTAACCTCTGGGTTTCGTTCCAGTCTGTCAGTGCACAGGGAGCTGGGTCCGGGTGACCGGGCCATTTGCAGCCATTTGAACTGCAGCCAAACAAGAGGCTTCAATCAGGAGTGGGTCGCCGCTCCCCAGCTGACGGGACTTGTTCTCGCTCTCTTTGAAGGAGGCACAGACTCAATCTATCCAATACTAAAGGGCAGGCATTTCACAGTTAAATGTCTTATATCGGATTTCCGGCTCCTTCACAGGGCCAACGCTGAACTCAGTTTTCCTTGGAGATTAATCTTTACCTTAATGGTACATTCACACCACCTGTAGGTAAAGCATCAGCGCACATACACTAATGCAGTCGCTGCGTGCCTCAGATTAAATATATTTTTGAACATAAATTATGAATAAAGATAAGAAAATGTTTCAAACACAAGTAATATTTTCTTATTCCAGTAGCAAACACATTAAGAATTAAATAAAAATAATAAATTCTTTAACTTTTTGAATATCTTATAATTGCAAATTAATGAACTGAACTAGAATAGGGACTGTATAAGTAGTGTGCGAACAACAAAACAAGAAAGATCAGCTATTGAGTTGACAGAATTCTAGATTAATTCCTTGGTAGAATAGTTAACAATTTATACACAGTTTATACAGTGCTGCATTCGTTTTTTTTAATCCCGAATGACCTTTGACAAATCCCATGATTTCTTGCAATACAATACAACGGTTTATTACAATATGGAGAATATAAGCGTCTATCAAGATACCGAACACGCTTATATTGCTGCCAGGTGTGAATATTGGTCATGAAGTAATAACGGATTTGGCAGCAATATGCAAAATTGCTAATTAGATATTGTCGTCAGAAAAAACATCCGTTTGGCTGCAATGGGTGACAACAATCCTTTGTCAAAGTTATCCCAGCAAGAACAAGTTGAGGCATGCTCATACACTAATATTCTAAAATTGAGTCTTAATACCACAGTAAGGGAAGCAGCAATAACTAAAATCCCTTTGCAAAGAACAAGATATTATATACGCTTTCAAATTCTTGTTGGCATTCATTAGGCTTATCTTCATGACCTGTGTAATCAGAAAATACAATATGGAGAATATATTCGTTCTCCAGAGTAAATTTCTATGATGTTTAAGAAGGAACTGCAGATGCTGGAAAATCGAAGGTACACAAAAATGCTGGAGAAACTCAGCGGGTGCAGCAGCATATATGGAGCGAAGGAGATATGCAACGTTTCGGGCCAAAACCCTTCTTCAGACTGAATTCAGATAAATTTCTATGATGCTATGGCACTACCTTATTTAACTTACAAGCATGTCATTGGAATGTGGAAGGAAACGGAAGCACTCATAGGAAACCCAGTAAGTCACAGAGAATTTGTATGGACCCTGCACATACAGCACAAGGTCGAGATCAAACCCAGGTCCCTGTAGCTATGGGCAGCAGAATTAACCACTACAGTGCAAACATCCACAATTCATTCTCTGTGAATTAAGTAATAGATTATTATAACTACTGGGCTAAATGCAACACCGGTAGATGCGTTTGATGCTATTTATTGAAGAAGTGAAGCAAATTTCTATTTTGTGGTGACATCATCACCTATAGCATTTTGTGTGGAATGAAGGGTCAGAGGACTGAATAAATTCAAATATTCCTTTCACTTTAAGTGATACTTGCCATTATTTTTACTTTCAAGAGAATCAAGTAATTGATATAAAGAAATTATTTAAAGGATACATTTTGAATCAAATAGAATATGGATTAACAAATAGAAAAAAATGTGAAAAATCGACAATAAATATATGGCTTGAAATCACTCTTGCAGTGTCAAATATTATCTCCTAGGTCTTCCACTCACTGCAACCTTCTCCAGGTTATTTTTAACCCCACCCCCCGTCTAAATTCCAGTGAAAGTATCAAACCTCTTGTCAAAAACTGCACAAATTTACTACTTTCATTAACAGAAGAGTTTCATCTGAAAACACAAATACATCTGTGCATTCATATTAAACAAAATAATTGGATACAAAGGAAACTAATGGTGGCCACAACTGCAGAAGGGTGTGCCAATCTCATTATTATATAGTAGGAAGGACGTGATGGTTCAATGAGATTTATCAGGATGTCACCAGCAATAGGACATTTCAGTGACAAGGTGAGACTGGATAGGCTGAGTTTGTTTTCCTTGGACCAAAGGAGATTAGTGGTGGGTGAAGGAGACCTGATAGAGAGAGGTATACAAAAATATGAAGGCTAAAAATAGGATGGACACTGAGAAATGTATCCCCATAATCAATGTCTAAAAACAATAGGTTTAAGGTGCAGAGAGTGACAGAAAGATTCTCAGAAATAGTTTTCTAACTCAAGTGGTAGTTTGCAATCTATATTGTACTGTATGAGATGGAAGTGGAAGCGTGAAATCTTAAATATTTGACTAGTAAAATTGTACAGCAGAGCAGTCTACAGTAATCACACATGCACAGATTCATTCCATATCTCTCTTTGCTCTGCTCATTCAAATACCTGTCAAGATGCCTCATAAATGTTGTCACTGTTGCTGCTTCCCCCCCCATCTCCGCTGGGACCTCATTCCCGATACCAACCACTCTTGGTGTGAAACATTTGGATTCAGATCTGGATGAGCACTTAAAATCGGCAAGACACAGAAAATTATCATCTGCTGTTGGATTATGGGATCAACAGAGATGGATTCTGGGTGGTGGGCTGAAGGGCTTGTTTCTGTGATGACTCTAGAACTCTACATTTCTTCAATAATTCAGAGGATGATCATCAATGCTTGGATTTTAATATAACCATTGTGAACCATCAAAATGCAAAAGAATTGAAGCTATTTTTTTTTTCTCTCTCTCTCTCTCTTTTCCTAGTTCTAATGAAGACTGAAATACGAATTCACTTTCTCTTCCACAGTTGCTGCCTGACTGGCTGAGTATTTCCAGCATTTTCTGTTTTAAATCCAATTTTGTGGCACAGCAAATTGGTCTAGCTTTAGAACGAGAATTTCTATCTGCTTTAATCGTGGCAGAGGTGACACGGTGGTGCAGCGGTAGAGTTGCTGCCTTACAGCACCAGAGACCCAGGTTCGATCCTGGCTACGGTGTTTGTCTCTACGTAGTTTGTATGTTCTCCCCGTGACCTGTGTGGGTTTTACCCGGGACCTCCGGTTTCCGCCCACACTCCAAAGACGTACAGGTTTGTAGGTTAATTGACTTGTTATAATTGTAAATTATCCCTAATGTGTGTAGGGCTTGTGTTAGTGTGTAGGGATCACTGGTCAGCACGGACTCAGTGGCCGAAGGGCCTGTTTCCACGCTGTATCTTTAAACTGAACCAAACCTTTTAAAATGTAAACATGGACGAGAGAGGAATAAGCAACAAGTTTTATTTACATATCTTCCCCTGCCCAGAACCGACTTTCCCAACATCCTTTTCTTCTAAGTAGGTCACATAAAGGATTCCCATTTAGAACTCACTTTGAGCTATCAACAATGTTGTGGAAAAAATGTTCCACGATGTGCCACCAATAAAAAGAAAGAAAATCTGCAGAAATTGATTTGATTCTTACACCAGCAAAACTGGATCTCCATTCCAGAACTTAATTTTAACCCAGCAATGAGCTGAAATAGAGGTGTTAAAATTCCGTGAATACCATCATTCTCCAATTTTCACAACATTCTGTTATGGAGCTCCTACCAATTTGCAGAATCACAGATCATTATCCTTCTATCCTGTGCCATTGTGCCCTGCAAACAGATGGATACTAAGAAAATAGCCCAGACGCTTTGCTGCCAAATGGACATTTTTAACAAAGTTGTTGAGTGATTTTGCATTTAAAATGTTATAAACCATGGAGTAAAAGACAAAAATGTATAGCTGACAGCATTTAAATCTGTCTCATTCCATATTGGGCAAATAATCTAGCCTGCCACATTCCTCCCAAGCATTGGACTCAGAATTGGATCCCATTGCATTAGCATGGATACAAAACAATTACAATTATATAATACTAGTTTATTTAGTGACATTTGATATGAGGTTTAGATTTGAGCTGCAGTATTCTTGATAAATCTTTATACACATACCTGCACGCTAGTCAGTGTTGTGTACTGGTACGCCTTTATTACAAGATAGTTGGCTTCTATATCTATTACTCCCAAGATCATGTATTTCCACCATCTTCTTTTTAGTATTGCCAACAGATTTTCCTCCCCTGTGCAAAGGAAACAAAAGACAACGTTACAAACCCAACACATCAATCCAAATAAATAATTGAGGTTAAAACTGCTTGGGTGAAAAGGAACAACGTAATTAATCTGTAAAATAAGGGGATTTTTCTTCTCTATTAAATACGATACGATAAAACTTTATTCATCCCCGGAGCTATAATAACAGCAGCAATGAAGTAGGTGCAAATTGTCATGCCTATGCTGCATGCATCTAAATGTTTGTCCTTTCTCTATGCCAGCCATCATATTTTGCGTTCAGTTACATGGAAGAATATGACATTAAAATGATTTCATATCAATAATAGCACAAAGTGAATGCATACAGCATTTAAATTGCTATACCCTTTGTGGCATCGTGATCCCTGATTGTGCATGCTTTTACCCTGTTTCAGTGCATATAAATCGTCACAATCATAAAGCAATGAAAATAAATAATCTAATAAGGAATTTATAAACAGGTGTTTTTATTTATTTTTCAAAAATTCAGTTAGAGACCAAAACATTTTTTCATCGGCAGCTGCACAATCTAGACTTGGAATAAAAGTTTGTGATCTCATAGCATTTTGGTACAACATCTAATAAGCCCATTTGTATCAGATGTTTTTATTCAGTCGTCATTTCATTGTATTCTTCATATTTTCGTACTTTTAGATCTGCCATCAGTTTAAATTGTCAGCATCTTTTATTACCATCCTGACTGTTCAATTTCATAAATTCAGAATCAATCAGCCAAAGTCTTGTGCATCAAAGAGATTATGTGAAAATGTATTTGCTATTACATGAGATTTAGATAATCTTCCAAATAAAAAAGAAAATAACTGCATACACATTACTAAGATTAATGCAATTTTAAATATATTCTTCTTTGTTAAATTGCATTGTGATAAAGTTCCAATTATATTTTAATACTGAAGGATTTTTGAAAGCAGACAGCTAGGGTTGACATAGTCATTGCCCACCCAAGAATTGTTGTTTTATAATGGGGGAATTTTCACTTGAGACTTAGAATGTAAACTGTCCATTATACATATAGCCTGTAGACACAGGCTAGGGCACACAGTGGTGCAGCGGTAGAGTTGCTGCCTTACAGCACTAGAGACCCGGGTTTGATCCTGACTCCAGGTGTTTATGCGTGCTATTTTCATGATATTTATTTTAGTTATTTATTTTTTTTAATATTTTACCTTGTATGTATCGTTAGCTTTTAGAAATGTTTGAATGGTGCACTGACTGGCTGACATTTTTAAATTTTGTTGTACATGGTTCATGTTACAATCACAATAAAGAAACTATTCTATTCCAATCTATTCAGGTGCTGTCTGTACGGAGTTTGTACGTTCTCCCCGTGACCGCGTAGGTTTTCGCTGAGATCTTTGGTTTCCTCCCACATTCCAAAGACGTACAGTTTGTAGGTTAATTTGCTTGGTATAAGTGTAAGTTTTCCATGTGTAGGATAGTGTTAATGTTCGGGGATCGCTAGTCGGTGCGGACTCAGTGGGCCGAAAGGCCTGTTTCTGCACTGTATCTCTAAACTAAACTAAACACAAGGAACTGTTGTTGCTGGTGTACAGAGAAAAAAAAAGTGTTGGAGTAACTCAGCAGATCAGAAAGCATCTCTGGAGAACGTGCATATGCAATGTTCTGCTTGGGACTGTTCTTCAAAATGCCTGCTTGATCTTCAATTGGCACTACCACAAGTTTCCCACCACCAGCAGGATTGAAAATTGCACTTGATAAGATGTGCGATATTTGCAACATACTGTAAACTGTAGGAATACAGAATATTTCTCACTTGAAATCACATTGAAAAATGTTTTGTGTAGGGTTAAATGTAATCTTACTAAACTTTAAATGAATTATTTTTAATCATCAATTTCCCAAAGATAGGAAATAAATTGTGATTGGGAACATATCAACTATAGAAATACTACAGGGTATATAAATCTGAAATAACATTCTGAAAATGCTTAGCAGTCAGGCAGCAAAAACTGGATTTAAGTTAATGAAAGTAACGATGACAGATTATTGATTTGAAATATCAGGTTTGCTTTTCTCACTCTGCAGAAGTTGCCTGACCCGTTAAGTACTGCATGAAATATCTGTTCCCAACCATACCTTCACAGCCAAAGATCAACCCACTTCTCCCTCTCCAAACAGTTTCCACTGTCCCGTTCCCTTCTATTTCATAATGATATTCCTCCAATCTTTGTTCTGATCCTTCTCTTATAATTCAGCAAGGCAAGCCTTCTTTCAAACTCAGTTCAAGATGGTTCTTGTACACCTGGTTGAATTCTTAGTCTACATATTCCTTAGTGCCTCAGGCACTGGAGATCCTCTTCAAACATCTTCTGCAAAACTTTGTACCCACCCTCATTTTTAGATTCTTTAACGACTACCTCTTTAATCAAGCTTTCGATCACCTGTCCCAACGTGGCTGAAATTTGTTTGTTAATTTTTCTCGTGTTATCTCTGCTGCCCACAACTGCTGAATAAAGCAGAACTTAGAACACCGAACAGTACAGCACAGAAACAGCCCCTTCGGCCCACAATGTGTCAAACATGATACCATACTCTGTAGAACATAGAATGGTATGGCAGAGGAATAGGCCTTTCAGTCCAAATATCAGCATTGTGTTTCTCTCTTTTCAGATACCACCTGACCTGCTGAGTGTGGCCTGAACATTTTCTTTGGGGAGAACAATAAAAAAAAGGAGTGAAGGAATGGTTTGTTTCCAACTGTTCTTTCACTCCACTAAACTTTAACTTCCCTTGATGGTTTTTAACCAAGAGATTTATTCAGATTTGCAATTAATGTAGAAAACAAGTACCTCATCAGCTTAGATATTGACAACAGCTCTGTGATGGCAGCTCTTGGTAAATGCTAAAGATATTGGAAAATGTTTTGGAACTGATTTCCCCAAGAAAAATGTCAATTTATAATTTATTATTGTTACGAGGTGCAGTGAAAAGCTTTTTGTTGCACTATTTCCAGTGAATGAAAAGACTGTACATGATTACAATCGGGCTAACTGCACTGTACAGATAAAGGATGAAGGGTGAAATATTTAGTGCATATAGCATTGTAGTCTCATAAAGTCTAATTAAAGTTCAACAGTTTCTAAGGAAGTAGATGGGAGGTCAGGACCGCACTCTAGCTAGTGAGAGTATGGTTCAGTTGCCCGATAACAGCTGGGAAGAAACAGTCCCTGAATCTAGAGGTGTGCGTTTTCAAACTTCTGTACCTCTTGCCTGATAGGACAGGGGAGAAGAGGGAGTGCAACATAAATGTCTGTTTATCTTTACCGACCACAATTAGTCAATGCAACATTATTGTATTATCATATCTCATTTTACTTGAGATTGATTGAAACAGCATGCATTTTTCCACAAAGCTAATGTGGTGCTTTTTTTTTTTCACTTACATTTTTATTGATTTTTAAGAGATATTTTCAAACACCATCACCATAAATAAAACAAAGTAAGAAAAACAGCAATCAAAATAAAAAAATAAGTAGATGGGGGAAAAAAAAAAAGAATAAATAAATGAAAAAATTGGAACAAGACCGTGTGGTTCACTTACCAAATTTAAAAAAGAAAAACCATTACATTGATTAGTTATCTGGAGATAATTCAACATTCGTACAAACATACCATCTAGTTCTATATAACGCAATCTTCCCATATCTAGCTCGGCATTTATCTAATTGGTGTCATGGCTCAAATAAACAGTCCATTTTTCCCAGATCTTCTCAAATGAATTCTCCTTGACTCTCAAGGAATATGTCAATTTCTCCATATTAAAGATGTCTCGCACAATTTCTAACCACTGTTCCTGTTTTGGAATATTTTCATTAAGCCACTGTCTGGTGATGGACTTCTTACTTGCTGCAAGCAAAACTTTAATCAAATATGTATCTTCTATTTTTACACTATCTTTAATACGCTCCAGATACATCACAGGGCAGGTATTTGGGATTTTATAACCCAAGATATTATTTACAGCTGCATTAACATTTCCCCAGTATGGCCTTATCTTTACACAGTTCCAGAAAATATGCGAGTGGTCTGCCTCCATACTCCCACACAGCCTCCAACAGTGTTGTTGGACAGCAAGTTGTCTGCTTTTTATTTTGGGTGTTATAAAAAAGCGAGATAGATTCTTCCAGCAAAATTCTCTCCATACTAGTGAGCTTGTGGATGAACATTGTGTTTCACACATTTGATACCATTCTTCTTCGGTTATTTGAATCTTTAATTCTGCTTCCCATTTTGTTTTTATGTAGAGCATTGATTCGCCCCCGCTTCCCACCAGAGCTTGGTAGAAAACAGAGATGACCCGAGACCCCTTCTGTTTGTATGCATCCACAATCACTTTGATCACATTATTTCAAGTTTCATCTAGTTCTGGCCTTATCTCTTTTATAAAGTACTCTTAATTGCAAGTATCTAAAAAAATCTTTGTTTTCGAGACCATGCTTTGACTTTAAATCTTGGAAGCTCATAAACTCGCCATTTTCTGAAACTGTATCCATTGCCGTTATGCCTTTTTGTGCCCATTCTTTGAATTTGGAATTATACACCCCTGGCTTAAACTTTGAGTCATATGCGAACCACTTCAATGCGCGAACCCCTCTTTTTAATTTGTATTTTTCCACTATAACATTCCATATTTCTAACGTAAATGTTACTATTGAATCCACAGCATGTCTCAAAGCCCCTCTCAGGTATTTGTCTCCCACCAAAATCTGGGTCTGGTAACCTTGTATCTCCCTTTCCATTTCTTTCCATCGAGATTCATAATCAGGTCTCCACCAACAAGCCAGAGGTCTGAGTTGAGCTGCATAAAAGTATTTCTTCAGATTTGGTAAAGCCATTCCACCCTTGCTTTTCGGCAGTTGAAGTGTTGTTAATTTTATTCTTGGTTTTTTGCTATTCCAAATGAATCTAGAGATCATTTTATCCCAGGCTATGAATTTATCTCGGGGAACATTAATTGGGAGAGATTGGAATTAATATAGTAGTTTAGGTAGGATATTCATTTTTACCGTTTGTATTCTGGCACTGAAGTCTAGAGGAAGGGTCGACCACCTCTCAACATCCTTTTTGATGTTTTCTTCAATTTTGTTATAATTAGTTTCAAACAAGTTGGAAAGTGTTTTGGTTATAGTTACACCAAGATATTGCATCGTTTTAGAGTTCCATTTCAGATTATATGCATCTCTGATTTGTTGGGATGGAGAATAATTGAATGAAAGAATTTGTGTTTTTGTTATATTCAATTTATACCCTAAGTAGTATCCATATGTTTCAAATAGGTTCATTAGATTTGGGAGACATATATCTGGTCGTTCAAGAAAAATAATGATATCATCAGCGAAAAGACCAAAAGCTAATGTGGTGCTTAAAGTAGAATGACAGGTATATATTAGATTAGATTAGATTAGATTATTTAATGACCACACAGTCAAGCTGGTGGAATTCAGGTTCAGTACAGGGTGTTATACAGTAGGCTGATTCCCGTCAAACATAACATAAAAACATAAAAACACAACAACAAACAGTATACAGTACATGCACGAGGTGGCTATGTGATGTTGTCACATATATAAAAACATCAGAAGGTGCAAAGTTAGATTTATGTTGTAATCTCTTCCCACAAATTACTCAAGTTTGCAAATGAAATTGGCAAAATTACTTTTACCATCATGAACTATTCAGATATCCTTGCCGCTACTTTAGAGTACAGTACGTCATAGAAACACAACAGTAGTTATTGGAAGGTATAAGACTGTTGTTCTGGAGTCCGCCTATTCTATTAATAGTGAAAGGAACATATTTTTAAACTAAGGCACCTCAATTAATGATGTTGGGGTAAAACTTCTACACAAGGCTTCTACATATTTCTATCGATTGATTTATTCAGGAGCGATGAGCAGAATGAATTTCTTAATCACCCTATTCCAAAAATATTTTAGGCAATGCTCCAAGAGGACCTTTTATAACTTGCCGTGTGCCTTGCTTATATCATATCTGCCTTATGACTCATTAGCTCTACAAATACCAATATATTCAATGGAAAATTAATTCAAATACAACTGCTCTCTCATAGACATGTTAAATGCCTAGAGGCATTAAAGACACATAAGCATTAAAGGCCCTGGCCAACTGCTTTCCCTCAATCCATATTTTTTTTTAAAATGTTTTTCAGGTTATTATGACATCCGTGGAATTATCTTGCATCACAGAGTCAGTCACAGAGAGTCATAGTGTCATATAAAGTCATAGTGTGTGGAATCAGGCCCTTTGGACAAACTTGCCTACACCGACCAACATGTCCCAGCTACACTAGTCCCACCTGCCCGCATTTGGCCCATTATTTGAGAGAAAGGGAAACAGAATTAATAAGGTCAAAGATTCTTCAACCCAAAACATTTCTCTCTCCTGAGATGCATGACCGTCTGAACATTTCCAATACTTTGCTGTTATTCCAGATTTCCAGCATCTGCCTTTTACGTTTTATTATGACTTCACTCCGTTGGATCTTGCTGTGTGCAAATTGGCTACTATATTCCAACAATGATCATCCTGCATGGACCAGTGTTTTGGGATGGCCCGAGATGATATAATGTGCCCTAGTAATCTAAAAAAATTCAGAATAATCACAATATTTGAAAAAAAAGTTAACAAAGATGCAAACATTTTCTATCAGTTAATTAAGATGCAAGAACAAAGTTCCTTTCCCTGGTAACTAGTCCACAAATCTAATTGACATTGGGAAGTCAGTGAGCAGCCATGGAACTCCGCTCGAATGGACACACAATAACGTAGGTGGTAACACACAAATTGCTACTAGTAATATAGTTAAAACACTGGCAACATGCATCCAAAGTATGATTAATGTGCAACATTATGATTTTTGGCTAAAACACTGAAGCTCCAAATCCAAGTTCACAGTCCATTTTGTTCACAGCTACAATGTGCATTGTCATCGTTATTGGGATGTCAAATCCATAATGTGCTGTTCTGTGCCTTGCCATCTCTAGTAGGGAGGAAAAAGGACAGACAACAGAGAATCGGAAAAAAACAGCCATACAGAAATCGTGAGGACTATATTTAGATCAGCAAAAAGTATTAAAGTACTGTAAACAGAATTCCAGTCCTATATCGATTAAGGTCAAAAATAGGACAGAGCATGATTGCTAGATTATGAAGACTGAAGAGATAATCTTGACTATTCATGTTGATTAAGTATTTTTACAAAGGATGAATTGCAAGTATATTATACGTGAAATACATTGTATTCTAATACGAGGGTATTACAATCAAACTTTAGGCAAGGAACCTCTGATCTCTTTTCATTAAATATTGTTGCTTTCTTGTCAACTGAAAGATTGACTTATTGAGCACCTAAAAATTTCATTATTGCCAATGTTTATAAATCTGTTTTGTTCCCATGAAGATGTTCAACAAAATGGATGCCATGCATGTTAAGAAGCTCACAGACAAACAGTGTACATACAATAATGACGAAGCCCAACAACATGATGAGTGCAAAACAGCAGTACAAGATTGTAGTGCAAAATCAGTCATGCAAAAAAAATTAAAGTACATTAATGGAATATCTGAATGAGGTAGAGTTAAGAGTAAGAATACATGGCAACACCTCGGCTTTCAGAAGTCTGATGGCAGTATGAAAGAAACTTAAGCTTCTTAGGCCTGAATTTCAGAGGTAGACAAAAATGCTGGAAAAACTCAGCGGGTGCGGCAGCATCTATGGAGCGAAGGAAATAATCAACGTTTCGGGCCTATGTTGGCTCGAAACGTTGCTTCGATTTTCCAGCGTCTGCAGTTCCTTCTTGAACACTTTAGGCCTGAATTTCCAAGCTTTCAGGCTCCTGCAGCTTCTCCCAGAAAGTAAAATGGATAAAAATGGCCAGGGCGATAGTCATTCCAACAATACATCCAGCCTTTGTGATGCAATGCACCGTGAAGATGGATTGGATGGAAGGAAGTGATGAGCCCATGAGGAGGACAAGGCTGTGTTCACCACTATCGGCAGCTTCATGTGAACTAGAGTGGAGTAATTGTTGTACCAGGTGAAGACACAACCCATCAGAATACTTTCTACAACCGCATCAGCAGTATCCTTGAGGACATGTTGAATCATCTCAGGTGCCCAAGAAAGTTAATATGCTGATGTGCTTTCTGTATCACCACATCAGTGTGAAGGGACCAGGTTAGGTTGATCTGGTGACATGGATGCCTAGGAACTGGAAGCTGTTGAACATCTCTACTGTAACTCCATGGAGGAGGACATGGTGGTGTTCACCCTCTCACTTCAATAGGTCAACAACAAATTATTTGATCTTTTTGATGTTAAGGGATAGGTTATTGTCCTGGCACAATGACCCTGGATTCTCGATTTATTTCCTGCACTTTGTTTCATCATTGTTGTAGATCCAGTAAACAAAACTAGTATAATGGACAAACGTAAAGATCGAGTTGGTGTCGTATGTGACCACACAGTTATGTGTGTACAAGGAGTAGAGCAATGGACTGAGCACACAATCCTCACCAGCACCAGTGTTGAGGTTCATCGTTGGGGGGAATATTATGACCAATTCTAACTGACTGAAGTTTGCTGATCAAGAGATCCAGAAGCCAGTTGCAGATGGAGGCTCAAAAGGACAACGTCCAGGGTATTTTTGGTTCTATGGTATTGAAGGCTGAGCTGGAATAAATGAATAGCGTTAACATAGGTATTCATATTGTCAAGGTGATCCAGGACCAGATGTAGTTTAAGAGATGGAATAGACACAAAATGCTGAACTATCTCAGAGGGATAGGCAGCATCTCTGAAGAGAAGGAATGGCCTGCCTCGCTTAGTTACTCCAGCATTTGTGTCTATCTTCGATTTAAACTAGCATCTGCAGTTCTTTCCTACACATTAAGAGATGGCACCCTTCATTGACCTATTTATTCTGTGCACAAATTATAGGTAGTCTAGATTGTCCGGAAGATTGTTTTTTTTAAACCACTTGATAATGGTCGATATTAGAGCATCTCGGTGGTAGTCATTGAGATAGATCACTTTATTTTTCTTGGGGACTGGAATGATGGAGGTTTCCTTGAAGCAGATGTAGACAGAAGACTGGTGAAGTGACAGCTATACAGCAGGGCACTTAGGCCTAATTTGTCAATGCCGAGCAAGTTGTCTGAACAAGCTGACCTTGCCTATATACCTCTAAACCTTTCCAATCCCTGTATCCGTCCAAGTGTCTTTCAAATCTCATAATTGTACCAACTTCTGCCATTTCCTCTGGCGGCTGGCTCCATGTACACTCTACCTTAAGTTGCCACTAAGGTTCCTTGTAAATCTTTCTGTTCTCACCTTAAATCCATGCCCTCTAATTTTAGAACTGCATAGCGAGTACAGAGGAGATTTACTAGAATGTTGCCTGGGTTTCAACAACTAAGTTACAGAGATAGGTTGAATAAGTTAGGTCTTTATTCTCTGGAGCGCAGAAGGTTAAGGGGGGACCTGATAGAGGTCTTTAAAATGATGAGAGGGATAGACATAGTTGATGTGGACAAGCTTTTCCCTTTGAGAATAGGGAAGATTCAAACAAGAGGACATGACTTCAGAATTAAGGGACAGAAGTTTAGGGGTAATATGAGGGGGAACTTCTTTACTCAGAGAGTGGTAGAGGTGTGGAATGAGCTTCCAGTGGAAGTGGTGGAGGCAGGTTCATTGGTATCATTTAAAAATAAATTGGATAGACATATGGATGAGAAGGGAATGGAGGGTTATGGTATGAGTGCAGGCAGGTGGGACTAAGGGGAAAAAAAATTTGTTCGGCACGGACTTGTAGGGCCGAGATGGCCTGTTTCCGTGCTGTAATTGTTATATGGTTATATGGTTATAGCGCCAGAGACCCAAGTTTAATCCTGACCTCCAGATCTGTCCATCTGGAAATGTTGTGTTTTTGCTCAGGCTACATGGATACCCTCTGGATTTCCCAGTTTCCTCTCATCCTAAAGACGAGTGGGCTGATTGGTTAATTGGCCACATTTAAATGTTGCGTGTGTGTAGGACAATGACAAAATCTGGAGTTAAGAAGAATGTGGGAAGCAAAAAAAGGGAGAAATGTAAACAGGTGGTTGATGGTTGGCTCAGACCTGAGAGGCTGAAGCTGTTTGTGTGCTTTTTCTCTCTACGACTTCATCAATTTCTTAACGACAATTAAAGACAAGTAATTAATGCTGGATCTTCCAGCAGAGACCACATACCAAAATATTAATTAAAAATGTATTTTGTAGCAAATGAGTTGTCAGAGGTACAGAAGAATACAAAAATTCAAATGGTTAAAATTAGTGATTGAGGGGAAGCAAAGCAAAGCAAATCAAAGGCACACACGTGTAGATTGGAACAGTGATCGCAGAGTCCCAGACAAACACAAGGACAGCAATCGCTCTTGTTCATTTACTCATGGACAGATTTGTCACATGGTTGAACAGAAAGATGAGTTTACAAAACATGAAGAATGACCACTGCTTCAGAGCTTCAAGTCTTATTAAAATTGCATGGCCTTAGGGAGCAGCTATTTCACAGGACAGCATTCCCACAATTGGCAGCAGACAAAGAGGTGGAGGAAAAGAGAGGATTGGAGGAAAAAAGTCTGAAATAGAACGGTTAGCAGCTCATTATTGTAAGGAGATTTCTTACAACACGAAGATTTGTACAATATGAACTTTTACAAAGATTTCTTAATTGAAGTTAAATGAATGCTCTGTTACAGAGAACAAAAGGCATGCAGCTTTTTGTGGCGGAACAGGTGCTTTGAAAGCACTTGATGATCTAAATTGGATTACTGGCTTAAAAAAACGTAATTTGTAGTATCCAATGATAAGAAAACATCTGAATTTAGTAATTGCCAGAGTGTGTTGGCCAGGGTCTATTTAATTTACATTTTACCATCCTGATAGCTGCATTACAGTCATTATAACCATATAACCATATGACCATATAACAATTACAGCACGGAAACAGGCCATCTCGACCCTTCTAGTCCGTGCCAAACACGTATTCTCCCCTAGTCCCATATACCTGCGCTCAGACCATAACCCTCCATTCCTTTCCCGTCCATATAACTATCCAATTTATTTTTAAATGATAAAAAACGAACCTGCCTCCACCACCTTCACTGGAAGCTCATTCCACACAGCCACCTCTCTGAGTAAAGAAGTTCCCCCTCATGTTACCCCTAAACTTCTGTCCCTTAATTCTCAAGTCATGTCCCCTTGTTTGAATCTTCCCTACTCTCAGTGGGAAAAGCTTATCCACGTCAACTCTGTCTATCCCTCTCATCATTTTAAATACCTCTATCAAGTCCCCCCTTAACCTTCTGCGCTCCAAAGAATAAAGCCCTAACTTGTTCAACCTTTCTCTGTAACTTAGTAAATAAAAAAATAAGTTGTTGACTAAGACATAAAAATCTATCTCTGTCAATTAGTGTCTAGCAGCCCCAATCTGAGGAGGGGTATTCGCCAGTGGTGAGATGCTATGCAAGTCATCGTTCCAAATTCATGCTTTTCCAGGGCATATGCTGTACTCAACATAATCTATGACACAAATTATCAGTCAGCTGTACCCAAAAATATTATTTTCTGATCATTAATTTTCAAATTTGCACTTAAATGACTGCATCGTCAGCTTGCATCATTCCCCTGGATTGTATTGGATGGAAATAATTTAATTGTTCTTTAGTTCTGCCTAAGACATAAGACAATATAACACTCTTGACAGCCCATGCTGCTGATTCACCACCTACTCCCCGATGCAGTGACCAGGACTTCTGGTTGAGGCAAGCTGTTCATTCCCTCCACAAGAACACTGAAGTGCTTTGAATTTTCCCTGTGCTGATGGTAGATGGCAAGCCCCTAAGCAACGACAGCATGGCCTTGTGCAAAATAATGTGGTCACATGGGCAGCCATTGCAAGCACTTCCATGAAACTGCTGAGTAAAAAACTGAACGGCTGGCAAATCCATGCCCACAGTCCTAGCAGTTAAATATGTCACAGGCTTCTGAATGTCCGATTTACCAAAATATTCAAAAACTACTCTAAAATTAAAAATATATATATATGAATAAAAGAAAATAAAATCAATTAAAATATGAGGATAACTAAAGATATTAAAATTTACCCTTTACGTTGTCAATAGAGCAATTGTCCTGCTAAATACAGATCAGAAAATATTAGCTAAAACCCTGGCAAGAAGACTAAGTAAATACGTTAATAAATTAATACATTCAGATCAAACTGGGTTTATACCCAAAAGACACTTGTACAACAACTTGAGACGTCTGTTTAACATAATGTACTCACATAGAACGATAAAAGACATAAATTATTTCATTAGTTGCAGAAAAAGCATTTGACCAAGTAGAATGGAAATATATTTTTACAGTATTGCAAAAATTTCAATTAGGAGAAAACTTTATTTCATGGATAAAGTTGCTATATGACAAGCCGACTGCCGGAATACTGAATACTCTCACCTAAATTTCAGTTATCCAGGGGCAATAGACAGGGGTGTGCACTATCACCCCTGTTAATTTCCCTTGCGATTGAACCTTTAGCAGAAAGTATAAGAGTACATCCGAATATTCATGTCTATAATAATAAATATTCTAATAATAAAATATCATTGTATGCAGATGACGTATTACCATATATCACCAATTCCCAAGTTAGTATTCCAAACAAACTAAATCTTATAGAGGAATTAGGTTCCTTTTCAGGATATAGAATAAACTGGAACAAAAGTGAAATTATGTCAAGAAAGCCTCAAGATCCGACACACCTTCTAAAATTCCCTTTTAGAATTGCTACGGAAAAATTTAAATATCTCGGGGTTCACGTAACTAGGAAATATACTTCTCTATTTCAAGCAAACTTTCCACCATTGATTACCTAACTAAATGCCCTTATTCAATTTTGGAAAACGCTTCCGATTTCCCTCATAGGTAGAATAAATGCCATAAAGATGATCTTCCTTCCACAAATCCTGTACCTATGATCTGTCGTGGGTGGGCTGGATCTGCTTGTGATCTTGGCTTAAATCTGGGTATTCGATGTGCCACTTCAATTTCCGGTTCCACAGGTAAATTGAGTACATGTTTGATTAAGTTGGCAGTGAACTCACGGGCGTTGTTTCCCTCTGCCCCTTCAGTTACTCCCAGTATTCGTAAATTTTGGCGTCTTGAGCGAGCTTCGAGATCAAGACATTTATCTGAGACTTTCGCCAGTTGACTCTTGAGGCTGTCTAGTTCTAGCTTCATTCCCTGCATATCTTCAGCCATTTGTTCAACAATTGTTTCCGTGTCTTTCATTGCAGTTACATATGAAGAAACAATTGCATGCACAGCCTCAAACTTCTTCGTAGATTCTTCTTCCCCTTTATTAATTCTCCCCGTTAGCTCTTCTTGCACATCCTCAATTCGTTTTTGTATAATGCCAATGCAGTCAATAACTTTTTGATTACCAGCATTGATGTTCGACATATTTTCCATCAATTTAACATTAATATTTTCCATCATTTTTGAGTTTCCAGCCTCAATATCCTTTCTCAGTTCTCTTACCGAGTTCTTTATCTCCTCCATTTCATTTTTCTCCTTAGTAGCCATCTCAGTCTTGGCTCTTGTAGCCATTCCAGAATCCACTCCAGAGGTCTGTTCTTCAGTTTTTCTGGGTTTTCAGCAGTTGTTTTGAGATTGGTCTCTGAGGGCTCTGAGCTGAAGACGTTTTTTTCATTTAAAAGCCTTTATCCTCCGTTTAAATCACAGCGCTTACTGATGACGTCATCAGCGCGACGTCCCGGGGCTCCGGTAAGTTTTTTGAATTGGTCCCGACCTCCAGACCCGATTTTAACGCGAAAAATCGCGATTTTACAGCAGCGGAGCTAAAAGTTGCGACTGCTAGTCCAGCATGGCGCCACCAGAAGCTGAATTATCTAATTCTGAGTTACTCCAGAACTTTGTGTCCTTTTATTGATATTCCAGAAAAGGATCACAGAATAGCCATGATGATTATCACAAGTTTTAAGTTACCATGGTAGACTTAAGGATTCTCCTTTTATAATGGTCATCCATGTAGATATAATATTTGAAATACAAGAAAAGTGAGGTGATCTTGCAAATAGACTGAAGAAGGGTCTCGACCAGAAACGTCGCCTATTTCCTTTGCTCCATAGATGCTGCCTCACATTTATGTCTACCTATACAAAGGATTGGTGACTGACTACAATGAACAGTATCTACTGTGCTGGTTCATAAGTGATCGGAGTAGAATTAGGCCATTCGGCCCATCAAGTCTATTCCACCATTCAATCATGGCTGATCTACCTTTCCCTCTTAACTCCATTCTCCTGCCTTCTCCCCATAACCTCTGACACTTGTACTAAGAGTCAAAAGAGTTTTATTGTCATGTGTCCCAGATAGGACAATGAAATTCTTACATGCTGCAGCACAACAGAATATGTAAACATAAGACAGAACGGGAGATACAGTTCAGTGTTCAATCTATAGACCATAGATCATATATACACAATAAATAAACAGATAACGTGCAATAATAATAATAGACTGTTATTGTTCAGAGCTTATTTGATGTCGTGTTTAATAGCCTGATGGCTGTGGGGACGAGGGTGTTCCTGAACCTGGATGTTACAGATTTTAGCTCCTGTACTTTCTTCCTGATGGCAATGGCGAGATGAGTGTGTTGCCAGGATGGTGAGAGTCTCTGATGATGTTGGCAGCCTTTTTGAGGCAGCGACTGCAATAGATCCCTTCGATGGTGGGGAGGTCAGAGCCGGTGATGAACTGGGCAGTGATCACAACTTTCTGCATTCTACTTCACTGCTTAATTATACACAACTTGACCCTGCCAGCACATCTCACATGCCCTAGTGATCATTGCACGGTATTTGGTGCAATTATATTGTGAGCATGGAGAGAGTCCAGAGGAAGGTTATAAGAACGATCCCAGGAATTAGTACGTTAACCTATGATGAACGTTTGTCGGTACTGGGCCTGTAATCGCTTGAGCTTAGAAGAATGAAGGGGACCTCATTGGAACATACAAAATAGTGAACTGCTTGGATAGAGTGGATGTGGAGAGAATGTTTCCACTAGTGGGAGAGTCTAAGACTAGAGGTCATCCTCGGAATTAAAGGACTTTAGTCAGAGGGTGGTGAATCTGTGGAATTCTTTGCCATAGAAGGCTGTGGAGGCCAAGTCAGTGGATATTTTTAAGGTAGTGATTGATAGATTCTTGATTCGTACAGGTGTCAAAGATTAAGGGGAGAAGGCAGGAGAATGGGGTTAGGAGGGAGAGATAGATCAGCCATGATTGAATGGCAGAGTAGACTTGATGGGCAGAATGGCCTAATTCCTATTCCTTATGACCTTATAATTGCTAACCTGTAATGAGCCCACGAGATGCCAAAGCACCACGCTTTCTTCCCATGTTACGAAATCCTCTTACATGAATGCCCCATTCTCAACACTGTGCCCAAGTGCCCACCCAACCTCAGAGCTAAGTGAGCACATTCACCCAACCCACCCATAGGGTGACAGAATAAACAAAATCAATACTGATTTTCCCCACCGCTAGGTCAAATTGTGTGTGCATGCGTGTGCGTTGAGGCGCGAATAAAAAACTGGAGATCCACCTGATCCATTAGTTTCACAGCAGCTTGCCAAGTTAATGCCACCCATGAAGAATGAAAAATATTGCTGTGGTGCGTGGGTCTCAAAAGGAGGCACAAAGTCCAGTGTTTGAGAAGCACCTTTATTGTATTCCTCCCGGTTGAAGGGAAGACGAAACCAGAGGAAGATGGCACCCAAACCCTGCCTTTTAAACCCTCCGGCTGAGGGCCGCCTCCGGACTGCACCACTCCTGTGCCAAGGGGTTCGGCAGTATAATGGCACGACCCTTAGGAGCCGCCACAGGACCCCCCCCTCCAGAACCACAAAAACGCACCGGCGGGCGCACGACCCGGCCGGCCCGCGTGCGGAAGTCAGCAGATCCCGGGGCTTGCGGGGGCGTAGGTGGAGGGACAGGTCGAGGGACCGGCGGGAGGACAGGTGGAGTGACAGGTGGAGGGAGTCGTGAGGGGGGGGCGCCCTCGGGGCCGAGGTTGGGCAACCAGCACCGGCTGGTCAATTGCAATCTATCTGCAATCTATCTGCCGCCACATTGCAATCTATCTGTCAGTCCTCTTCAGCAGACGCTGTACTTGTTTTATGTGAACACGTAGTGAATCATGAACTGCATTATAAAACAGCCTAGGGAATTCATTTGTGGGACCTCTTTGCACCAACTTAAATAATTTTGTAGTATGTAATAAGGTCAACAAGCACACTGACAGCAGCTGAAAAAGACTGAAATACTTCTTCCAAGGGATTGGGCATTGAATGTCAAGTTGATATTGTTTTGGTTCCACAAACCTTGACGTTGCTCTTGAATAGCTGGTCCCTTAGCACTACTTCAGGGAACAGCTCCATGTCACTCAGATGAAATTGCTTCTTGATACAATGGAAGTGTTCATCTTTATATTCCCAGCAGATAATGTTTCCCCTCAGTTGCAGAAATTGGAAATTTAGGTGTTCACTGTCCACAATAGGGCAACTAGAATTTATCCCATGCTGTCACTGAATTCCTCGTGTCAGAGAGAATAACACGTTTCCACCCATTGCCTTCCACCTTCTCCATCTGCCTTTAATTTCACTCCACTTCATTCCTTATCAGACACACTTTTGTCTCCTTTTCATCTCTAGCCTTTGTTACTTGCTGCACCCATCTGCTAATCAAACCCCTTCACTTGGATTAACCTATCACTTGCAGGCTTTGTCCCATTCCCATCTCCTTTCCAGCCATCTCTCCACTACTATAATTAGTCTGAAGGGTCCCACCACAGATGCTGCCTGATCTATTGAGATCCTCCAGCACTATGTTTTGTTTAAGATTCTAGCACCTGTATTTCCTTTTATCTCTTGTTCTTCTTTCTTCAGCCTTATCCCCTTCATGCTCCACACATCTTCCTCCCCATATTTACTAACTGATCTGACTAACTAACTAAGGCTTGGGATTATTGCGATTTCTGATCCATGCAGATTGTTAGGAATATTTAAGTACTTCTGTTCAAACATTTATTTATAACAAGTTACTATTATTATTAAATCATTATTAATGAGCATTTATTTGAGGTGGAAGATTGCAACCCTCACGTGGTCCGCCCTGTTTCGACGAATGCAATCAACCCAGCATGCACAATCAAATAAGATCAAATAGAAAAAGTTGGCCTACAACTTTAGGCTGTGCATGCCATACACAAGAAGAAAAGAAGAAGCATTTATTTGTTCCCTGCATTGAATTGGAATAATAACTGTCCTTAAAGATTTTGAATGCCTCTATTTAGATTTTTGTTTCTTACCTTAAATTATTTTAGAATATATTTACTGATTCCATTCATTTTGACGTTTCCAAACAAATTCCAGAACAACCTTTCATACAATTGAAGCTTATTTGATAAGAACTCCTAGCTGAAAGGTCATCAAATTGAAATGTTAACTTCTTTTCTCTCTCCCGTTGGTCTTGCCTGATCTGTTGATTTTTTTTAACTTTGATTAATTTTAATATTCAATCATTTATTATTGAATGACCATGTTTAAAGTGCCCTTCATCCGTCACCAGTATAATGTTCTCACCTCTGTTCTGGAGCTTTATCTGCGGAAGGTAGCAGATTTCACCTTGTATTTCCTAAAGTGAAGCACAAAGACTTTGTGCACAGTCCCTCGTGAAGGTTCTGGTGTGAGGATTTTTCTCAGAGACTCTGGGAGGAAATGGTCTTCTGTCAGCCTCTCTGGCCCACCAGACTCTCTGTCCACAATGTCTCCTACTCTGTTTATTCTTTCAATCATCCTATATTGCAACTCAGGCTGCATTACTGAATATGTTAGCATGTTAGCTGCTGATATGCACTGGACATACATAGTCCATCTGTTTCCAACAGATCAATCAGTTTTCTATGTTGATTTGACAACAGTATTGCCAAATTGCCATGCACCGTTCTAGTTAACATTCTCCCAAATTTGCATAAATCTTACATAAAAGACACAAAAGGCTGGAGTAACTCCATGTTCGCCGGAGATGCTGCCGGACCCACTTACTCCAGCACTTAAGCGCCTGTCCCACTTACGTGTCCTTGGCACGCTAATTATGCGACCTCGTGGTCGCGTTGAGGCGCGACGGTCCCGCGAAGGTCTCGTGCGATTTCATGTGCCCGCACAGCCGTCTGGAGCGCGTGATGTCATTTGAAAATCGACACAAAATGCCGGAGTAACTCAGCGCGAACGGCAGCATCTCAGAAGAGAAGGAATGGGTGATGTTTCGTGTCAAGACTCTTCTTCAGTCTGAAAGAAGGGTCTTGACCCGAATCGTCACCCATTGCTTATCTCCAGAGATGCTGCCAGTCCCGCTGAGTTACTCCTGCATTTTGTGTCTATCTTCAGTCGTCTTGGCCCCGCTCTGGGAGTAGGAGTGGAGGCGGATCCGGATCCGCAATGGCCGTGAGCCCCAGGCCGAGTTAGACGATTGTTTACCTGCTTCTGCTGCTGTTGGAGGTGAGACGTTGCATCGCACCAGGGTCTTGGGCCTGTCCCACTTTGGCCGTCAGTTATGCGACAGGCCGTTGGAGCGCAAAGATTTTGTTCGCTACAACAATTTTGGTGCCGCGCGATGTTGCGCACAACTCCATACCCCTCCGCGCTTCTCAGTGGGACCGGCCCCGCGCGGCCACACGATGCCCGTGCGCCTCAACACGACGACGATGTTGCGTAATTTGCATGCCAAGGACACGTAAGTGGGACAGGCCCTTTAGTGTCTTTTAATGTAAAACTTTAAAATCAAAGAACACCTAATCCTCAGAATTAAAATCTTCGGGTCTGAACAAGGGTCATGTCCCGAAACGTCACTAATTCCTTCACGCCAGAGATGCTGCCTGTCCCGCAGAGTTACTCCAGCATTTTGTGTCTACCTGAACCTCAGAAATATAAGGACAGCCACAGAAACCAATTAGCAACTAACCGCAAAGTAATTGATGATCCACTTAATTATCAATGTTAATGGTTGGTGAGGGGAGGGGAGCTTTATCATTACCCAACTGCATTCACGAGTGTTAATTTAAGAGAATGTTAATTGGAACAGTGCACGCCAATTTGGCAATACTCTTACAAAGCAGCGTAGAACACTGATTGATGTGCACTGCATACTTCCAACTGCTAGCGTGCTAACATATTCATCAACAAAGTGATCAGAACTGCTTGCACTAGAGTGAGCATTTACACAGTTTAACAAATTGGAGCTGATTAAGTCCGTGTAATCTCTGAACAAAGCACAGTATTGTTAAAGCCAGACATTTCCTCTTCCCTTTTAATGTAACTTTGCTAAGAGATTCATTTGCATTAGACACTATTTCCAAACATTATGCAATTTAAAATGGACTTTTCCTAGAATGAAAAGATCGTCTAGCCTTTTTAGTGGCTCTGGAAATTTACAGTGACCTTTCTAGGCACAAGCCACCACTGCATGGTTTTCAACAATATAATCAATATAATATAATCAGTTTTATTCGTCACATTGCACATAAAGTGCAAGTGAAATTAATTTGCCAGCAGCGGTACAATGATAAAGAACACACAAAAACACACTAAAAATGTAACACAAACATCCACCACAGCATTCATCACTGTGGTGGAAGGCACAAAATTTGTCCAGTCCTCCTCCATTTTCCCACGTGGTCGGGACCTCAACCGCCGCTGCGGGCGTCCAGATGTGCAGACAGATAAAAGTCCAGGTAAGTCCAGAATCGGCTCTTCCCCACCGGAGACTGCGGCTTCAAATTGGTGTAGGCCGCAGGCCGGCGGTCGAGATTTAAAGTCCCCGCCGCGCCGCAGCCAGATGCACCGCAGACTGCAAGGCCGGCAGTCGAAGCTCCCCTCCAGGGGTCCCCGGCGAGGGACCCCGCTCCTGATGGTGAGTCCATGCCAGGCCCGCAGTAGAAGTAGGCAGCAGGCCAGCGGTGGAAGCCTATAACATCAGGATCAAGTAGTTATAGAATCAGATTCATACTGCACAGAAACAGGCCCTACAGTCCAACTTGTCCATGACAACCAAGATTCCCCATCTCAGTTAGTCCCATTTGTTCATGTTTGGCCCAAATCCCTCTAAACCATTCCTATCCATGTATTTGTCCAAGGGTCTTTGAAATGCCATTATAGTACCGGTCTCAACTACCTCCTCTGGCAGCTTGTTCCATCTACCAACCACACTGTAAATGAAACGGTTACTCCTCATGTTCCTATTAAATCTTGCCCATCTCACCTTAAACCCATGTCCTCTGGTTCTTGATTCCCCTATCCTAAAAGACTCTCCGCCTTCACCCTATCTATTACCCTCACGAGTTTATACACCTCTATAGGTTTGCCATCAGCCTCTGGCATTCCAAGGAATAAAATCCTAATTTCCACATCCTTTCTCTATAACTCTGGCCCTGACAGCATTCCCACAAGTCCTTCTTGTTATGGGAAATTAGCACTATTTACACAACAAGGTCTTCCATGGACAATGCTGAATGTGGAAACCCCTTTGAACCCCTTGGCTTTGGTGTCAAATGTGGATATTACAAAAATAGGTGGAGAGGCAGGAAGTGTTGAGAAAGCAGGGTCTGCAGAATGACTTGGGAGATTGGGAAAATAAGTGACAAATGGAATACAGTCTTGTAAACTGTACCATCATGCACTTTGGTAAAGGAGTAAAGGCGAAGACTGCTTTGTAAATGGGGAGAGGATTCAGATTTTGGAGGTGCAAAGTGACTTGGGAATGCTGGTGCAGAAATCCTTGTGGAAACAGTTTCATCTTCACACCCTTCATCTTACGGTTGCAAGTAATATTGCCACATTTAAGATGCATTAAGACAGGTACGTGGATAGGACAGGTTTAGAGGGATATGGGCCAAATGCAAGCATGTGGGACTAGTATAGATGGGGCATGTTGGTCGGTGTGAGCAAGTTGGGCTGAAGAGCCAGTTTCCACTGTATGACTCTATACTGCACAGCAATACAACCTGTCCAGGCAGCTGGGCATCCATGAGGCTCTGTGGGCCATTGGCAGCAGAAAAAGTGTAGATCGCAACTATCTGCAAACTCGTGGCCCAGCATATCCCTCACTCTTACCACTATTAGTCAAGTTGTCCAACAACTTTAGGCTGTGCACGCTATACGCAAGAAGAAGACCACTATTAGTAAGCCAGGTGATCAAAACTGGTTCAATGAGAAGTTCAAAACGACATCCAGAGAACACCATCAAGAGTACTTAGAAATGAGATACAAACCTGCTGAAGCTGCATGTTCAAGGCAGCAAAACAGCGTGTGAATGTACAGCTACAGGCGGTCTGGGTAATGAATAGGCTCTTCTTTTACCGACGCCCACAGGTTGATTTTGATACACAAAAGGAAAACCACCTAATATGATAACCATATTCCCACAGCATGGAAATAATGCATTGGCACAGATAGTAGGACAGTTAACTGAAACGACATATAGAATTACAGCTCGTACAATAGCTCCCTCACAGCACTTATAATGTGGGTTCATACATGGCCTTCACCCATCTATACCCTTAGAATGCACTGTGTCTGCCTCGCAACTTGGTAATCTTGGTATCTCCACCACACTTGGCAACTGTGTACATTGCCACCTTGAGCCACTGCAATCCTTAAGGTATGGGTATACCCACAAAATGTGGGGAAATGTCGATTTATCTACTTTAAGAATAAAAATGAAGAGACAAATATTCAAATAGTGAGACTACAAAACAAACTGAGGTTTCTAGATTATGAAATACAAGTTCGCCATTCAATAAGATGTTTCATCAAAGCACCACTTTTCTGAACTCATGATGAATTAATATCTGCACTAGCCGGCAGGAGCTTGCCAGCTGCATGGAGGACGGAGATGTGTGGTGCGTTCGTCACTGTGCCCGTCGGAAACCAGCACCACTGCGTCGCTGATGTTTTCAACGGTTTAATAATAATAAAAAACTAAATAAAGGGTTAATTTCTCCGTAATATATTTTAATTATTTCAAAATAAACATGCACCCACAATGTTTTGCCTTTTGCTGTTAGCCTTGATGCACTGAGGAGTCAGATTTTAAACACCTTCTGCAGGAACATATGCAGTTCAAGAATCTGGATTGTTTTTTTCCCCCATTTGTCTGTCTGTCATTTCTTTCTGTTTTGTTATTTTAAGTAGGTGTTAAAAGTTTGTTTTAGTTTCTCGTGGTTTGTTTTGTGTGGAGGATGGATGGGGGGGGGGGGGGGGGGGGGGACTTGTTTCAATCTCTTACCTCGATGAAGATGCAATTTTTTTCATGTCATATCTCCGTCTCCCATTGCGGCCTAACATCGTGGAGCGGCACGGCCTTTCCTGGAGACCGACCCGGCGCTTCAACGCAGGCCGGCGTGGACTTGCCATCATGGGGCTGCAAACCCCTTGCCAGGGATCGACTGTGGAGAGCTCCAGCCACAACATTAACATCTTGGAGCCTGGTCTAAATGTAGCGGGCCCTGGTTTGAGATTGAGTCGGGGCTCCAAACCGTGGTGGGTTTCAACCGTCCTGACATGGGAGTTTCATCACCCCGATGCGAGGGCCTCGGATCGCGGGCTGCGGGAGCTTTGATGGCCCCGACCATGGATGGTTCGATAGCCCCGACCGCAGAGAAGAAAGAGGGAGAAATTGGACTTTATTACCTTCCATCACAGTGAGGAATGTGGGGAGCTGCTGTGGTGGATGTTTATGTTACATTTTATTTTATGTGGTTGTGTGTCTGACTGCTTTTCACTTGGTGCGGCCATATGGTAACTCGAATTTCACTGAACCTTAATTGGTACATGTGGCAATAAACACATCTTGAATCCATTTGCACACCAATCCAAGCTGACAATTCGCTCCTCAAGCTGCTCAATGGATCAAATTGATTTTTAAACCTTTCTCAGCTCCACCCAACAAATCATAAATAGTAACGGTAGAGAAGAATACCATGCGGCACGGACTTGTAGGGCCGAGATGGCCTGTTTCCGTGCTGTAATTGTTATATGGTTATATGGTTATTTGGCTCATCATTTCATTCTTAATTTGTACTCTTATAGATTACTGCAAGTCAGGTGACAGTACAAACACAAACTCAATGCCACAAAGGTTTATAGCTTTACTCCACTAATAAACACTGTTTTGTGAAGCCCATTACCCTATATCTGCAAAGATATCTCCTCATCTTCCTGCTAAATCTTCTGGCTTGGATCGAGTGGGTGTGGAGAGGATATTTCCACTAGTTAAAGAACGTTCTTTTAGGAAGAAGATGAGGAGAAATGTCTTTAGTTAGAGGGTGGTGAATCTGTGGAATTCATTGCCACAGAAGCCTGTGGAGGCCAAGTCAGCGGATATTTTTAAGGCAGTGATTGATCGATTCTTGATTAGTACAAGTGTCCGAGGTTATGGGGAGAAGGCAGGAGAATGGGGTTAGGAGGAAGAGATAGATTGGCCATGATTTAATGGCAGAGTAGACTTGGTGGGCCAAATGGCCTAATTCTACTCTTATTCCTTATGACCTTAAATTTCCTACAAATAACTTTAAATACATGAGCAAAACACAAAGTGCTGGAGGGACTTAGCAGTCAAGCAGCATCTGTGGAGGGAATGGATAGGCGAGGTTTTTATCATGACCCTTTTTCAGACTGCTCAAGATTCCTATATCTACAGTTCAAGCTTAGAGATAGTGTGGAAACAACCCTTCAGCCCACACCATCCATCAAATCACCCATGCACTCGTTCTATGTCCTACACACTAGGGGCAATTTACAGAAGCCAGTTAACCAACAAACCTGCGTGAGTTTGGAATTCCTTGTGTCTGATCTTTAAATATATGACCACCTCCTGACCTCACTGGTTGTTGAAATGCTTTCTCCCTATTCAGGCCTCTTATATTTCGTGCATCTTAAATTTCCCTTCAGCTTCCTCTGTTGCAAAAAAACCACCTTATCTCTTGTTTATATTAGGTCTTCCCCTGATCGTTCACGTTTCATAGTACTCAACAATTGTGCTCTCACCATGGATTGATAGTTCTTTGACCCCCCACTCCTAATTCTATTATCCTATATTTCTCCAGTTAAATTTCAATAATCCGTTTTCTGGCCACATGCCTGGTTGACAGCATGTCCAGGCACCCACAGCTATATTCACCATAAACCACACAATCAATTGTTATCTCAACAGTAAACATCTTAAATTATGCCCACCTATAAATGGACATTGCAAAAATCCTTTGGAGCACTGCACGACAGGCCTCTAGTTATAGAAATATTCACTCACCATTATTCCCTTTTTTTCTCATCTAAGCAATTTGGATTTAATTAACCACATACATCGAATCCCACAGCCCGTCATCTGGAAATTTGTCAAAAACTCTGCATCTAATACACCAATTGAAGCCCCTGTATGTTTGGTAAAATTTCAGTAACTCAGTGGAAGATGTACAGTAGGGAAACAGGCCTTTCAACCCACTGACTCCAATTTACCTATTTACACTAATCTTTCATTAATCCCTTTATTATTCTCTGAGTATTCTCATCAACTCCCCCTGGATATTATGACTCAATTACATCAGGGGCAACCACATTGCTTATTCCATTCTCACTTACTAAACAACAGCACCATGTTCACAATCCTCAAAGAGGATTTCTCCATCAAAGAGGATTTTTTAAAATTTGAGACACAAGGAACAGCAGGTGCTAGTTTACAAAAAAAAGACCAAGTGCTGGAGTAACTCAGCAAATCTCTGGACAACATGGATGGCTGGCATTTTGGATCAAGCTTCTTCTTCAGGCTCCTTTTACTAAAGTCTAAAGAAAGTTGTCGACCTAAGATATCACCTATGCACGTTCTCCAGATATGGTGCCTAATCTGCTGAGTTACTCCAGCACAGAAGTTTTTTAATTGGTAGCAATGCTTTCTATTTCCTCCTTTAATTCTCTTCATAGTTTTCCATACATTTCATCTACATCTTCCAATTTATCAAAGTCCATAATAACCTCTTTCCACAGATGTAGCCAACATTTTCTATTTTTATTCATATTTATCAACTTTCATGATGCTAATTCATCGACATTTCCTCTCACACAATGTTTAATCCATCCAGTATGATGTCTGTGATTCCCACTTTATTGTGAAAATGTAGGAAAAATATTTTTACAAAAGATAATTCCTATCCTAGCTGGTGAGAGGATGGTTCAGTTGCTTGACAACTGCTGGGAAAAAACTTCTGCACTCTTGCCTAATGGGAGTGAGGAGAAGAGGGAATGACCTGGGTAAGACTGGTCCTTGATTTTGCTGGTGGCACTGTCAAGGAAGTGTGAAGTAAAGATGGAGTCATTGGAAGGTTGGTTGGTTTGCGTGATGGTCTGGGCTACGACAACAACTATGCAATTTTTTGCAGTCTTGGATGGAACTGTTCCTAAACCATGTTGTGATGCATCCCAATAAAATGACTTCTATGGCACATCTGTAGGTTGGTGATGGTTGTTGGAAATATGCTGAACTTCCTAAGCCTTCTAAGGAAGTATTGGTGTCCTTTTTTTGGCCATAACGTTGATGTTGCTGGTCCAAGACAATTTGTTGGTGATATTAATTCCTAAGAACTTGAAGCTTTGACCATCTCTACTCTGGCACCACCAACGTATACCAGGGTGTGTGTCCTGCTTCGCTTCCTGAAGACATTGAGGAAGAGGTTAGACAGAGCTGAAGTAACTAATGCTAATGAAATGTTGGCCTGGATAACAAGAGGATTTCAGTAAAGGAGTAAAGAGGTTCTTCTGCAGTTGTATAGGACTATGGTCATACCACATCTTGAGTATTGCGTACAGTTTTGGTCTCCTAATTTAAGGAAGGACATCCATGTGATTGAGGCAGTGCAGCGTAGGTTCATGAGATTGATCCCTGGGATGGCGGGACTGTCATATGAGGAAAGATTGAAAAGACTAGGCTTGTATTCACTGGGGTTTAGAAGGATGAGGGGGTTCTTATAGAAACATATAACATTATAAAAGGACTGGACAAGCTAGATGCAGGAAAAATATTCCCAATGTTGGGTGAGTCCAGAACCAGGGGCCACAGTCTTAGAATAAAGGGGAGGCCATTTAAGACTGAGGTGAGAAAAAACGTTTTCACCCTGAGAGTTGTGAGTTTGTGGAATTCCCTGCCACAGAGGGCTGTGGAGGCCAAATCACTGGATGGATTTAAGAGAGAGTTAGATAGAGCTCTAGGGGCTAGTGGAATCAAGGGATATGAGGAGAAGGCAGGCACGGGTTATTGATTTGGGACGATCAGCCATGATCACAATGAATGGTGGTGCAGGCTCGAAGGGCCGAACAGCCTACTCCTGCACCTATTTTCTATGTTTCTATGTTAACTCAGCGGGTCAGGCAGCATTTCTGGAGAAAAGGAAGAGGTGACATTTCGGATCGGTGGTCTTCAGTGTAAACCAGCATCTGCAGTTCCTTCTAACACAGTTCAGCTCAGTTTATTGTTACTTGTACCGAAGTACAGTGAAAAATATTTGTTGCATGCTATCCAGTCAGCAGAAAGACAATACATGATTACAATCGAGCCATTTACAGTGTATAGATACATAAGGGAATAACGGTTATTGCAAGGTAAAGCCAGTAAAGTTCGATCACGGATAATCTGAGGGTCACCAAAGAGGTAGATAGTAGTTTAGCACTGCTCTCTGGTTGTGTTCAGATTATTCAGTTGCCTGATAACAGCTGGAAAGAAACTGTCCCTGAATCTCGAGGTGCACATCTGGAGGCCAGATGGGAGAGAGGAGAAGAGGGAGTGAAGAGGAAGACATTGAGGAAGACATTGTTGTCTTGGCACCAGGTTACAAGGTACCCAATCTCCTTCCTGTACTTAGTCACACAATTATTTGATATTCCGCCCATCATGGCAGTGTCGTCAGTGAACTTGTAAATTGAGTTAGATTGGTATATGGCTGCATAGTCAAGAGTGTATAAGGAGCTGAGAACGCATCCTTGTGGGGCACCAGTGTTGAGGATTATCAAAGAGGATGATTTGAATTCCCATCCTCACAGAGGGCAGTTGGTCAAAAAGCCAAATCACAGTGGCAGAGGGGAGTTGACTCCATGAGACGAGTTAGAAATGAGCTTAGATGGGATAGTGGATTGAAGATGATATGTGGAGAAGGTTTATTTCTTGCAGGGGTTATTGAGTTTTGGGTCAGGGATCAGCTTCATGATCACAATGAATGCGGTGGTGAATTGCTCGGATCAGGGCTGCTCGAAGCCGGATTCCTCCTGCACCTATTTTCTATGTTTACTATGTTAACTCAGTAAAGGTCACTGGCAGCACTCTCTTTCTCCCCTCTGGCAAAAGGTATGAAAGGAAGAGGTGACAGGTTCGGATCGGTGTTATTCAATTGAATCAGTGTAGCGAGCAGTCAGCTATCTGCAGTCAGATCCTTCCAACACAGTTCAGCTCAGTTTATTGTTACTTGTACCGAATTACAGTGAAAAACATTTGTTGCGTGCTATCCAGTCAGCAGAAAGACAATACATGATTACAATCGAGCCATTTACAGTGTATAGATACGTAAGAGAATAACTTATTGCAAGGTAAAGCCAGTAAAGTTCGATCCCGGATAATCTGAGGGTCACCAAAGAGGTATTTAGTAGTTTAGCACTGCTCTCTGGTTGTGTTCAGATTATTCAGTTGCCTGATAACACCTGGAAAGAAACTGTCCCTGAATCTCGAGGTGCACATCTGGAGGCCAGATGGGAGAGAGGAGAAGAGGGAGTGAAGAGGAAGACATTGAGGAAGACATTGTTGTCTTGGCACCAGGTTACAAGGTACCCAATCTCCTTCCTGTACTTAGTCACACAATTATTTGATATTCCGCCCATCATGGCAGTGTCGTCAGTGAACTTGTAAATTGAGTTAGATTGGTATATGGCTGCATAGTCAAGAGTGTATAAGGAGAGCTGAGAACGCATCCTTGTGGGGCACCAGTGTTGAGGATTATCATAGAGGATGATTTGTCACCCATCCTCACCGATTGTGGTCAGTTGGTCAAAAAGTCTTGGATCCAGTTGCAGAGGGGAGTCTCCTGACTCCAAATGTTCCATTCTGTTTGGGGTTCTATTCTTGACTTGGAAATGGGATAAATATATTGAAAGATGACTCTGTGGTTCAACTTTGTACATCCAACAAATGAGTGTGTATTTAGCGTTTTCCAAACATGTATCCAGGGGAGAGACGTTTGGATAAAATTTATTCAGGGAATATATAGCTATCATAATCTTTGAACATGTTGTCTTGCGGTTAATAGAATTATGCACTGGATCAAATATTTTTCCCATCTATCCTTCGATTTTAATCATTGCCTCTAACCCAATCTTCTGGAAGCATCTTCACGATGATTCATGTAAAGGGCACTGGACAGTACTCTGGTCACTCTCTCTTCTCCCCTCTCCCATCAGGCAAAAGGTATGGAAGTGTAAAAACGCACACTGCCAGGTTCAGAGAGTTTCTTACCTGCTTGAAATGTTATTAGGCAATTCTATGAATCATCCTATCAATAACTTCAATTTAAATTTTAATTTGATTGTTGAAATGATACTATTTGCCCACTTCATACATGACCCCTCAGATAATCCCCAGTCTATCCCACTGTTGATATGTGTTGTCGATGAGAGAAGTACACTGCAGATGTGTTGGGGATTGTTCAATAGTGGGGTTAGTACTGATAAATTATTTAATTGAGGATACAATTTGTTTCCAAATTCTTATTATATTGTGAATAATTGGGTTCTTCTTATATATTATACTATTCAATTTTATCGGTGAGAGCAGGATCGTTCCTATATCGTGCGGATAGCACTCCTCTTTCTCCATTCTTATCCACTCCAACTGCTGAGTGGAACTATCCAGCCAGTATATTATTTTCTTAATATGCACTGCCCAGTAGTAATATATAAAGTTAGGTAATGATAAACCCCCCACTTCTTTAGATTTGCACAAATGCTTTCGTTGAATTCTATGTGTTCTGGAATACATTTTCAAGCCTTGTTTTCGCCATCCTGATCTCTTTTCTACTTTCATCTCTGCACCTTTTGTATGCAGGTGTTGGAATCATGCGCAAAAACAAGCAAACCGCCAGAGGAACTCAGCAGGTCAGGCAGCATTTACGGGGGGACATGGGCAGGTGGCATTTCAGGTCAGGACTTTATTTCAGACTGACAGAATAGGGAGAAAAAACACTCCTTCCCACATCAACCCTTTGTCCTTGGCCTCCTCCCTTGGCATAATGAAGCCATATGCAAACTGGAAGAACAGCACTTCATATACCGCTTGGGTAGCTTACAACCCATTGAATTCTCCAGTTTCAAGTAATACCCCCCCTCTCCCCCCCCCCCCTCTTTTTTCCTGGTACCCCCCCCCCCCCCCAACCACCCCCCCACACACACTTTTCTTCTTCCATCTTCCACTGCCCTACTCAACATGCTCCTTTCCCCTCATCCATATACTCATCTCCCATCCCATATTCCCCTTTAACCCCCTTTTTCCCTTCTCCTCCTTCCACCCATGTCCCTTCCACCAGTTTTACATTTCACCCCAACACTTCTTTCCCTATTTGACATTGCTTTGTATCCTTTTCACCTCTAGACTTTGTCACTTACTCCACCTGTATCCACTTATCAATTGACAGGCTTTACCCCATCCCACCCCTCCACTTTTCTACAACTTTACTTCTATCAGTCTGAAGGAGGGCCCTGCCCTGAAACAACATCTGTTCATTCCCTCCACAGATGCTGCCTGACCCACTGAGTTCCTTCAGTAGTTTGTAATCTACCCTGCACTTTCTGATCTAGTTGTATGCAGCTCACATTAGCTCAGTTTTCCTTTATACCTGATATCTAAGCACATTCAACTTCATGCATCTCTAGTTTTAGGAGCCACGTCATTTATTTTTCAAGGAACATATTTCGTCTGAAAAAAATCTTTTCCCCCCAACTGTTAAGTATTTAATTATCAATTCCCAACTCAAATAACTAAACATTGGACATTTTCCAGAAAACAGAAGCTATGGCAGATGTCTAACTAATAAGATGTGCATATTGATGATGTGTGAAGGTATATAATGAAGCTCCATTTCTGTATTAGTGGAAATGTTTTATGTCCATGTAGCCTCAAACAGCTTGGCAGACAAAGTATGCCTGAAGGCATTGTGGCATGTGGTAACAGGCATATTTTAGCAACAATTTATCTCCATACTTCCATAAATTGTACAGTAACAATCCTATTGCACGTTCAACCTTATGATTTTATCACAGAAGCAGTTGAAGTAATTTTGCTGGGTTTGAGAGTGAAATTCAGCCAAAGCCTAGATTTAAATAAAATGATACCTATTGCTTATCTGATTATATAGCGAGATGCATTTTGGTATCTCGTATACAAAGCATATCTTCATGCCAGTACTTGTAATGGGAAAATATGATGGAAATAAATGTGTGTATTTATTGTGTATGAAGTGTTTCCTAACTGATTCTAAAGAGGATTTTGTCAATTTTAATATTTAATTGATGTCCCCATTTGTTCAGTTTTATTCTTTCTGCTCTCCTGTCAAGCGATGCTCACAGGCAGGAGTATAAATCCAACAAAGGCAAATCTGCAGCGTGATTGCACTGTCGGATTTTTGTATTGCAAGTCAGTGGAAAGACTATCAGGTGATGTTTCAAACAGCCTGCTGATGCTTTATCACACGTTCTGCACTGCCACACCAGCCGAGTGTTACCTATCTGTCTCCCGAGTTGCAACATCTGCTTTCCCGCCAGCATGCAAACATTTCCACTCCCACTTACTATATATAGAAATGCATTCTACAATGAAGCCACTCAGCCCAGCCAGCCTCTGCCAGAATCAGCCTCTGTGACAATCTACAATTCTAATCTACCTTACCTTCAAGGTCGGCAGAGGAGCGGCAGGTGAAGGAGTGAGTCCGGGGATTGGCGGAGGAATTTAATTTGCAAATCAGTAAGTTCGCGAATTAGTCAATTTATCAACTAATGTAAGCAAGGTTTGCTCTAGCGGAGCGGCCTGTCGGGGAGCGGCCTTGTCGAGGGAAGTGCCTTGTGAGAAACGTGAGAGTCTTTGGCTCGAGAGTCTTCTGCGAGGAGGCTGAGGGAGGAGACAACACCAAAAGTTGGAGAGGGTGAGACGCAGTGACGAAATTACAGGTAAGCTAATTCAGTGTAATGCTTGCAGGATGTGGGAAGTCAGGGACACTGCTGGTGCCTATGGCTGCCACAACTGTGAAAAGTGTGTCCAAGCAAAGCTTCTGAAGGACCGTGTTGGGGGACTGGAGAGGAAACTGGATGACCTCAGGATCATCCGGAAAAACACGAGTTTCCTGGACAGGACCTGCAGTGATATCATTACACCGAAGATACTGGAAGAGAGAAGGTGGGGGATGATGAGGAAGATGAGGAAGGGAAGGAAGCTTGGAGTACAGGAGACCCCAGGGGATGTACCTCTTGAAAACAGGTTCATCTTCTTGGAAGCTGTCGGGACAGAAGACACTGTCAGTCTGAGCGGCAGACAGGTCTGCAAGTCAAAACGTGGAGCTGAAGCAAAGCCGAAAAGACAGACAGACGTCAGTCAGAGCCATGGTAGTCAGGGACTCAATCGTGAGAGGTTCAGACACGGGTTTCTGCGGCAACAGGTGGGAGTCAAGGATGGTGTGTTGCCTCCCTGGTGCCAGGATCCAGGACGTCACGGACCGATTGCAGAGCATCCTCAAGGGTGAAGGTGAGCAACCGGAAGTGGTAGTGCATGTCGGCACAAATGACGTCGGGAAGAAGAGGAAAGAGATTCTGCAGTGTGACTTTAGAGAGCTCGGATGAAGGCTGAAAAGCAGGATTTCCAGGTTGGTTATCTGCGGTTAACACATGGCATGATTCTGCAATGCAGGAAGGAAACAAGCGCAAATAATTGGTAATGCCAGCAAAGAATCAAGTTACCTCGATGCTGCAATTGAGTTTGGTAGGAAACCATGATTACCCGTGGGCCAAATGTGGAAGGTTGCTCGATTAGAAGGTACAAGAGGCAGGAGTTGTTGCCAGGGACGTGAAAGGAGCCATCAGGTTTCGGAATTCCATTAAACTTGGCCGAGTACTATAATATTCACAGAATAAGGCATATTACATGAGCCTGCAAGTCCTTAAATAGAATAATTGAAAAGATAGTGGATCACCAATTGCTTTGAAATTAAGAGATAAATGTTGTGGCATAGTCCTGTCAGACCAATATCCACAGAGGGGGATGCAATATAGAAAATAAAGGTTGAATAGAGTGTTCTGCATACGTGAAACGGATAATAACGATGACAAATTCAATGCAACCTTATTAATTGAAAATCCCACATAATTTAGTATTATTGTTGCAGATCTATCCAATATAAGCCAGGATCTGTTGTAGGGCAAGAAGTAGGTATGTTGCAAAACTTACCTTCAGCGGCGCTGCAGTTCTGTCGCTGCCTGTGTACGCGACTTTGGCGTCTTTGAGAGGGGGCGGGTTTAAAACGAGATTTTCTCTAGGCTATTAAAATTGAGGTTGTTCAGCCTGCCTAGTTGCTGATGAAAAATCGCTGCAACATTAGTTCGCTGCAGCTATTTTTAAACTAAATTGGGTTATTTAATTGTTATAGTAGATTAAAAATCATCCTCTAAAGCCGCGAACGCCGACAACGGGACGGATCTTATGTAGGGGACAAGGCAAGGTAGGTTGTTTATTTTTACATTAAAAAGTGCTTCTTAAGATCCCTTTATTCAAAATTTTAAGTTGCGAGTACGTGACTTGGGGGCCCATTCAAACCCGCAGTATCTTTAATGCCGCATATGGGCTTCAAATCCACCGCAATGGCAACGTTCCAAACCATCGCGTTCCAGAAAAACCCACTCGCAAGCTGATTTAAATGGCCATTAATTTACAGCAATTGAACACTAAATTCCTTCCATTTGGCCTATAAATTAATGTAAATAAGATTTAAAAATCATGTTTTATTGTGAATTCTTGTGTGAATGTTTTTTGGACACTTAGGCTATTTAAAAATGTTAATCTTTTCTTAAGAAAAGGATAGATGTTTAGATCTAGTAATTGAATTTTGGAATTAGCTACAATTGGGTAACTAACTAATTATATGCTTTAATTTCAGGTCATCCAAGTAAGATTCCAATCCAATCCAACTTTATTTGTTAAGCACTTAAAAACAGCCAATGTTGACCAAAGTGCTGTACAGAAGAATAAGCAAGACATCATAAACAGACACCATAACAGCTCACATGAGGCGCAAAAATTACATATGAAATACAACAATAAATTTAAAAGACATAAAACATGAGTAAAAATAATAGCCATGGAATAAAAGCAATCAAAAAATAAGAAATTAAATAAAGATTGTTTAATATTATTTTTCAGAATGCTTCAATCTATAATAACTGGAAATTTCTTTCAGTTCTCTTAATTTTTAATAAAGTTATGGGCTTTTGACTGTTCTCGATCACAGCTTTTGTGTTAAGTCAATGGAAAATTAATAGACAACAAGATGCTAATTTCCGAGTATGAAAATGGCCATAACCTTTTTTAATACTGAAGATATGAAAGTGAATTAGGTGTCAAATTAAACCTCTTTTTATGCTTTATCTGATGGGATAAATTGCAGACTTGATTTTTAAAATCTCAAATTTTTGTAACATTGCTACAAGAAGTGATTCTAACCCTTCTGTTGACGTGGAACAATTGGCATTGGGCCTGTGTGTAGGAGATACTCTCCAGGTTAATAGAAGATAAACTGCTAGATTGGCGACATAGAGGCAACTAGGCTGTTGCCCATTGCGGTTATGGACCAGGATGATGGTCCAATCATGGGCATTGATTACACAGCATCACTCAGATTGGGGGACTACATTTGAAGGGATTGCAGAAATTGACAATGAAGAGATTCAGCGGCCATCCATACCTTGTGGTGCACTGGCCCTGCCAAAACTCACCATTTTGCGGATAGGTTTGAGACACATCAAGAAATCCAGAATTAATAGACAGAGTATTAATGACACTAGTGGCAGACCTACAACTCTAATAAAAGTGGTCATGATGATAGAGAGACATTGATGAGGGCACAAGAAAGTATAACTCTCTAGGTAGTTCTGTAGATAAAGTATAGAAAGTACGTGCCTTTCCAGTGATTAAGATGCAGGCAATGATTCACCAGTACTAAAGCAAATGCAGTTTGATGGTAGACCAAATGAAAAGAAATGCATATTTATAAATAATCAGTTATTGTGTCAGAGTCATGGAAAGAGGCCCACTTTGCCCATGCCAACGTTGGAATTGTGGGCTAGTCTCTCCGCTCCTGCCAGCATTTCTACTAGGTCTGCAGTATCTGTATAGGAAGGAACTGCAGATGCTGGCTTCCACTGAAGATACGACACAAAATACTGGAGTGACTCAGCGGGTCAGGTAACATCTCTGAAGAAAAGGAATATGTGAAGTTTCGGGTCAAAGCCCTTCTTTGGGTTTGCTCTTAGTCTGAAGAAAGGTTTTGACCCAAAACATCACCTAATCTTTTTCGCCAAAGAAGCTGCCTGACCCGCTGTGTTACTCCAGCATTTGGGTCTATTTGTAGTATCTGTGCCCTGGAACAATGAGCAACCAATGCTGACCTTCCAAGTTTCTGGTTCTATAGTTCACTAAAATGTTGTCTATGTGTATAGCAAGCCGTTAAAATAGTTTTATTTAATATTATTAAATGTTGCTCCCACGTCATATCAATGTACGTTTTGGGGCAATGCAAATTTAAGTTGATTTTCGCACATACTTCAATTCATCACAAATTCACCAAACTAGTTTGTAATTATAATATTGTCGGAAACAACAATAGGGACAGTAAAGTATGTTTTTTGACTGGTCAGTTCTCCCCATGAGAATTTATTCTTCAAGTGATTTCGTACTAAAAGTATATAATTAGCAAAATGGTAAGGCAAAGGAATTAAAGAGCTTTAATTGTCATAAGTGGAGGCACATATAGTAGATTTGCACACACAATACAGTATGTAATTAGTGATGCAATCTTTTTCAAATGTTGACAGTTGGATATACATTGTGCAACTTATGTCTTTTAAAAGCCACTGTACCTCATGATTTGCAGTACAGTATTTTAAAAGTCATGAAAAGTCACTAAGAAGCAACAATAGAGAAATGATCAAGAAGTTTCATTTGTTTCAGAACTTTTGCACATAATTTGTATTATTTTGTGTCGATATTGTTTACCACATAACTAGATTTTATCAAAATATGAAAAAAATACAGAAAATACAAGAAACAGTAGTCTGAGCATCATCTTTGGAGGAGAAACAGAATCAATGCTTCAGTACTTCTGATGTGATGTTCAGTGAGTCTTGACCCAAAACGTCACCTAGTCCTTCTCTCCAGAGATGCTGCCTGACCAACTGAGTTACTACAGCATTTTGTGTCTACTTTCAGTACTTCAGTTCATTGAAATTCTGTTCAGAGGGGAAATTGGGACTTGGAGTTTGAAACATAGAAACATAGGAGTTTGAAAGGGCAACGCAACGCGGATATGTGCGCTGGTGTCCAACTACTCATGCAGGAGATTAACAAAAGCCTTGTGACTCCTGCTTTAACCTCCGCCACTGAAAATGCCAAGGTAGTCCCCCTCACCCTCCCCACCTTAAGTCAGCTTCTGACCTGTCACAGCAGCAATGAAGTGATTGCTGTACGTTGGTAAGTCAGGATAGTTTGCAACTCAAGAGGAAAGTCTGCAAGCAGCAGCATCCACATGTATACAATGCTCTTGGCCATATTGATGGGAGAGATTATGTGCACCGTGTACTCTCTGTACTGCAGTTCACTGTATAAAATTACAGTACATTGTATAAATAGTGTCTACTACAGTTAAGGGGCACCTTTGATGGAGCAAGTAAATATGTGGATGGAGTAAATATGGTGGTTGGAGTAAATATAAATAATGGAGGATGTTGTGTTGGGAGGATATGGTAATGATAACACTTCTGCATAATAAAGGTAAGCAAAAATCTCTCTAATTGACCTCTGCCTCGCATGTGCTGGCAAAAGTGTTGCTTGTCACTTCCCAACTATGCCCTCATGTTTTCTTGGTCTTGTGCATTATGGCATGGACTGCTTCATTTGCTGAAAAGTTGAAAATGGATCTGAAGGTTATGCAATTGTCATCAATCATCCACCCATTGGACTATTTGGTGCAAGGACAGTAAATGATTAATCAACTAAAGATATTTGGGCCTAAGATACTGCCTTGTGGAACTGTAACACCATTGTCCTAGACCTTCCAGCCAGTCAATCTCAAATGTTATTGTTACAATTTACTGGGGATCAGTTGGAGTCACAGAGATACAGCATGGAAAGAGGCTCTTCGGTCCTTCTTTTTGTGTTTGAGGCAGCAGAAGTCTGCAGCAGGGTGATGCCATCCAGTTCAACATCCGTAGGTGCCCTCAGAGTGTAGGAAGGAACTGCAGATGCTGGTTTACGCCGAAGATTGACACAAATGCTGCAGTAACTCAGTAGGACAGGCAGCATCTCTGGAGAAAAGGAATAGGTCTTAGGTCCTCAGCGTCGACGCCGACCAAAATCCACTCATTTACGGTCACAACACACAAAATGCTTGAGTAACTCCATGTCAAGCGGCATCATTGGAGGACGTGGATAGGCGACGTTTTGGGTTAGGACCTTTCAGATAACAATTTCCCCATTTCCACCGACCCTACGTTAATCCATTCTTTACTCTCCTCCATCCCATTCTTATCAACTACTTCCAGGTTCCATTGCTCACCCACACACAAGGGACAATTTACTATGGTCGACTAACCTACCAACCTGCGCATCTTTGGAATGTTGGAGGAATCTGGAGCACCCAGAGGAAGTCCACACAAATATGCAAACTCCACAAAGACAGCATCCAAGGCAAGATTGAACCAAGGTCTGTGGCACTGCAAGGCAGCAGCTCCAATAGTTGCACCACTATGCTATTCAATTGTATTTGCAGCCAATGTGAGAGGTTTTGGGAGGGAGAGTCTAGGACCAGGGGGGGTAGCTTCAGAATAAACGGACATTCTTTAGAATGGAGATGAGGAGGAATTTCTTTAGCCAGACTGTGGTGAATCTGTGGAATTCAGTGCCACAAATAAATTACTTGTGGAGGACAAGTAATTAGACATTTGTAAAGCAGAGATTGGTAGGTTTTGATGAGTAAGGCCATCATAAGTTACAAGGGGAAGGCAGGAGAATGGAGTTTAGAGGGGAAAATAGATCAGGTATCAAGACAATTTCTTCAGAATGAAGTATTTATATATGTGGTTGCCAGGAGATGCAACTATGTTTCTGATAAGCAAAAATTTTTTTTTAAATGACACATATTGGCATTAGTAACTAGGACAATGGATTCAGACAACAGCGACAGACTGTCCTCTATCAACCACCCTGAATAAAGATTCTACCCTTTGTGTTTATGACACAAAGCAACTCTGGAAAATGATACTGATTGGACAATGGAAGTCTATTAATTAGGATTTGTGACAACTCTGTTGATCCAAGAATATTTTTAAAAGGCTAACATTAGTTAGGTAGACAGGCGACCATAGTACATGAATACATCTTAGAATTTACTAAATTGTACCCACTATCAGTTCAGTAACACCAAAAGCAAAAATAGTGATGGATGGGAGACCTACTGTGTTACACAAAGCTAAATATTTTAAACTGATTACCAGTATTTTGAGGATTTGCTAAGGGAATATTTTCTCGCTGTGTAATCATATTGCTATGTAATATAAGCTAACCTAAAATATTATGAGAATGAGGACATTGAAAGAAGCATTTAAATTAACATGAATTGTGGAATTTCAGCAATGGAAAGAAATTGAAAATTCAACTTAAATCGATCGTGCTCTGTGTCTGCTGAAATGGAAAATCATTCACAGTCAATGTCACTATCAATTTCACCAAAAGCAAAATAAATAGGCTGAAACATTTGACATTCCATAAAAATTAAAATACAATCACTTTAAAGTAAAGGTCCACCACCAATTTTCCGGCATCCTTGGTTCCAGAGCTTTTCTAGATTATCTGTCTTGCCTGACCAACAGAGGTCACGGCATGTGAGATGAGTCCAAACGACACCTGACCGGTCTGCCTAAGCAACCGAGGAGTTGAGATATCGGCCCGCAAAGTCGGCCTCAGAAGTCGGCTATGGGAACAGACCTGGATTTTCTCCAGGTTACAAGGCGTTTGTATTTCTGTAAATATACACAACTAAGTGGATTTAATCCAAACACATTGCATAGCTGCCTGATATCTAAAATAAACGAAGGCAGAGGAGTTTGAGGACAATCAATCCATCAAGTCAGTTTCTATTCCTATAAAAGTGTACAAAATCTAGCCTGTGCTTTACTCAAGTAAACTCACCTCAGGAGATATAACTGTTTCCAGTGCTGCTTTGCATTGTATTGAACGGCATTATCTGCTTGCAGCCAAATTGGCCAATGTTGCTTGAAGCCTGGAACCCTGTGTAACTATTGATAAGCTGACTTGGCAACATGTCATGTCTCTGAAGGGTTCCTTGCCTCAACCATTAATTTGAACAAAACGCTGGCTTCTTAGGTACTAACAAGCAGCCAGCTAATATAACCAGAAGGTACACAAAAATGCTGGAGAAACTCAGCGGGTGCAGCAACATCTATGGAGCGAAGGAAATAGGCAACGTTTCGGCCCAAAACCCTTCTTCAGACTGATGGGAGGTGGGGGGAGGCGGGGAGAAGAAAGGAAAAAGGACGGAGGAGCCCGAGGGCTGAGGGAGAGCTAGGAAGGGGAGGAGACAGCAAGGGCTAACAGAATTGTGAGAATTCAATGTTCATGCCACCAGGATGCAGACTCCCCAAGCGGAATATGCGGTGCTGCTCCTCCAATTTCCAGTGGTGCTCACTCTGGCCATGGAGGAGGCCCAGGACAGAGAGGTCGGATACGGAATGGGAGGGGGAGTTGAAGTGCTGAGCCACCGGGAGATCAGGTTGGTTAATGCGGACCGAGCGGAGGTGTTCGGCGAAACGATCGCCAAGCCCACAATTGGTCTCACCGATGTAGCTCAGCTGACAACTAGAGCAGCGGATGCAATAGATGAGGTTGGAGGAGATGCAGGTGAACCTCTGTCGCACCTGGAATGACTGCTTGGGTCCTTGAATGGAGTCGAGGGGGGAGGTAAAGGGACAAGTGTAGCATCTCTTGCAGTTGCAAGGGAAAGTGCCCGGGGAAGGGGTGGTGCGGGAAGGAAGGGAAGAATTGACAAGGGTTACGGCGGGAGCGGTCTTTGCGGAAGGCAGACAGGGGGGAGATGGGAAGATGTGGTGAGTGGTGGGGTCACGTTGGAGGTGGCGAAACTGATGGAGGACTATTTGTTGCATGTGACGGCTAGTGGGGTGAAAGGTGAGGACCAGGGGGACTCTGCCCTTGTTAAGAGTGGGGGGGATGGGGAGAGAGAGAGCAGTGTTACGGGGTATGGAAGAGACCCTGGTACGAGCCTCATCTATAGTAGGGGAGGGGAACCCACGTTCCCTGAAGAATGAGGACATTTCCGATGCCCTGGTGTGGAACACCTCATCCTGGGAGCAGATGCGGTGTAGACGGAGGAATTGGGAGTAGGGGATGGAGTCCTTACAAGAAGCAGGGTGGGAAGAAGAGTAGTCCAGAAAAGTGAAGAACAAGCACTAAAAGGGTTACTAATCAAGTCTCTGTCACATGCACAAGTATGGTGAGGTACAGGTACAATGAAAGTCTTCCTTGCAGCAGCATCACATGCACAGACTCGGACAACACACGTAAATTGCTTGCATATTCTACAAGACAGTGAAAAGAAAAAGACTGCAAAAAAATAAATGTCAGCGCAACACACAATTAAACTCAACTCCACGGTCGTGCAAGGGATAGTCTGAAGTGTTCCATTGGCAAAGATAGGATAACAGTTGTGCAGGTATGTTCAAAAACCTGATGATAAAACATTGGAATAAAAATTGGTGCAAAGATATATCATTATGGTACATATACCACGACTCTCATCAGGTGTTGCATCAGAATCCATTCATGTACAAAAATATAAAATGAATCTCAGGACATTCTTCCACTGATCTGCCATTACCCATGGTTCAAAAGGATTTTTGGGTTGATGTGTGATTTATTTTTTCTAACAGCTCTATGAGGAATCCCTGGTTTCCAATGAAACCATGGGCATTTGAATTAATATGCATCTGCAGTTCAGAGAAGACATTGTAGTGCATTACAGTAAGCATGGCTGTATGGAATAAGCTGATAAGGCACACAGCACAACATGATTAGTGCTATATTATTCATGGTTACTTAAGGCAAGATAAGGAGTGCCAAAATACCTTGGAGGTCTCTGGCAGGATTGCCCACCTCACTATGGAGCTGGCAAATAGGTTCAACATATATAAGGAAGGATGATTTGAACAGAGGAAGTGACACAAAAAACATAGGAATTTAAAAATCCTGATCCTGATAGAGGGGTTAGAAATGCCTGTAATATGCTAATAAAGAGCCAGATTGATATGCTTCTCAGAGGGAAATGCAGGGAGCATTGACACCATGGCATTTGCAAAGACAATAGATTTAAAGAAGAGTTTGGCAAAAGTTGAGACATAAGGCAAGAGAGCAGGGAACAAGACTGAATTCACATCACGCATCCATCATCACTAATTACATGTATTCCCCACATCGACCTACAGTCTGCCCTCAGATTCTAAAACTCACTTACACTCAAGGAGTAATTTACCTTGGGGCCAATTAACTTACCAACTCACACATCTTTGAGGTATGAAACCCATACGGTCATGAGGAGAACATGCAAACTCCACAAACACAACACCAGAGGCGAGGATTGAACCCAGATCACTGAGACTCAGAGGCAACAAAACTGGTGAGCCTCCCAGGATGGCTGGCCAAGAACAGCATAGAAAGTAATTGAATGTCATGGGGAGCATTCTTGCACCTACTGCACAACAATAATTGCTACAAAAATGAATGTATGTTCATTCTCTTCTCCATTTTGCTGCTCTGTTGCTCAGCCTTAAAGCAAGTGATCCACCACTAAATCAACATCATACATCTTTAAGACTTTAGATTTGTTTGCCTTTCTTTGAGGATTGACAGATAGTTAATATACTTAAGGAAATAGGGACATCAATCAGAGAACTTTGGACAAATAAACTTGTAACTTGAGGTAGGAGAAAAGTGGAAGGAATTAGATGAAAAACAGACCTAGAAGCCAAATATACAAATAATGAATCGGCCACATGGATTTCAAGACAGAGCTTGCTTGACCAAACTAACTGATGTTTTGGAAGTGAGAACTAAATAGCCAGGGGTGCACCCTGCATCATGTATCTGGATTTCTAAAACTTCTAAACTAATCAATGTGAGAGTGTGCAGAGCTGATTAGCCGGAAGGCAAGTGTAAAGTGTACCTGTTCAGATTGGCAGATGATTGGAAATGGGATCCATCAAGAATTGATGTTGGTCCCAAAGTTGTTCGCAACTTATAGCAACAACTTGGATAGGACATCAAATTGAACCAAGAATTATGGTTTAAGGGATAGAATTGAACAGTAGAACAATGCGGCTCGGTTAGTTCGATGCAGATCTGGTTGCCATACAATAAGAGTATATCATCTTACTGGAGAGGGGGGCGGAAAATATATAGATGATACCAAAATTGACTAAAGTATTTGACTAAAGACGAGAATGACGAAATAGGGAAACAAACAACAAGCAAGGTCTCTTGAAACTAGAAGACCAAGTATGATCTAATTAAGATGGACACAAAAAGCTGGAGTAACTCAGCGGGACAGGCAGCATCTCTGGAGAGAAGGAATGGATGACGTTTCGGATGGAGACCCTTCTTCAGACTAGTCAGGGGAAAGGGAAACGAGAGATATAGACGATAATTTAGAGTGATAAAGAACAATGAGTGAAAGATATACAAAAAAGTAATGATTATAAAGGAAACAGGTCATTGTTAACTTTGTTGGGTGAAAACGACAGGCTGGTGCGATGGTGGGGGAGGGACAGAGAGAAGGAATGTCGGGTTACTTCTCAATAAGGTCTTGAAAATTATGAAAGATTTTGGTTGAGGAGCCTGGCGAGTTTCTTATATATGTGGGGAAAACCAAAACTAAAAATCTTCATGCTAATGCGGTCATCAAGAAAGTAAATAATGTATCTGTGGGTTTATTACTCAATAAGTTGTGAAGTAATGGAGGCAAATAATGCACCTATTCCTTTGCTTCATAGATGCTGCCTCACCCGCTGAGTTTCTCCAGCATTTTTGTCTACGTTACAAGGTTACACAGGTAGATTTGGATAAGGTAGGATTAAAGGAGACTTGAGTGAAGCATCAATGCAAGATGGACTGAAGGGCCAGTGTTCTGTGTACAAACAGAAAAATGTACATGGCATATTTGGCAAAGTGGAGGCGAGGATTCTGAACGGTACTCATGAGAATCTTCTTTATCAGCATTGTTAGTTTAGTAATAGTGATACAGTACAGAAATAGGCCCTTCGACCCACCAGGTCTGCGCCAACCAGCGATCCCCGCACATTAACATTATCCTTTACCCACTAGGGACAATTTTTACATTTACCAAGCCAATTAATCTACAAACATGTACGTCTTTGGAATGTGGAAGGAAACTGAACATCTCGGAGAAAACCCACGCAGGTCACAGGGAGAACGTACAAACTCCGTACAGACAGCACCCATAGTCGGCATCAAACCCGGGTTTCTGGCGCTGCAATCGCTGTAAGGCAGCAACTCTACCACTGTGCCACCGTGACCACGCAGTTGGTGCAACAATTGTGGGTATATACGGAAAAAAAGAGCCATAATTTCATACGGTTTAGAACAGCAATGGAAACTAAGATACTCCACTCCCGGGCCACCACAGGCCAATTTTGATGGAATAAGAACAGATCTGGCAGAGGTAAATTGGAATTAAAAAACCACCAGGCAAAATGCTCATTGGCCTTTTTTTTCCTTTGTTAGTACATTAATAATGATTTGGACGATTGCATCAGGCACAATTACTAAACATGCAGATGACACAAACCTTGGAAACAGTGAACAATGAAGATAGTGATAAACTTCAAGGAGGTATAGGCAAGCTGATGGAGTGGGCGGATAGATGGCGGATTAGGTTAAATGGTGAGAAATGTGAAGTATTACATTTTGAAAGAAAGAATGAGAGGAAGCAACATAAATGACCTCCCCCACCCCCTCTCTTCGTTGCCCCACCTGGACTTGCATTCATTTCTCCCCTTCCCCTGCATTCCTTACTCTAGCTTCACAATTTCTCAATCCTTTTGTCTCACACCTTCGGTCTTTTCATCTCTAGCCTTTGACTAACCATCTGCCTAACAACAAAACCCACCTCACTTGTATCAAACTATTACCTGCTATTTATCCTGCCCTTCCTCTCTTCCAAGGATCCCCCCACCCCCCCCACATTCAGTCTGAAATGTTCCGACCCACTGTTACTCCTGCACTTAGTGTCTTTTTTTGTAAACCAGAATCTGCAGTTCTTGGTTTCTATACTTCATGATGTGTTGTTTTCATCACTGTCAATATGTGCTATTCTCTGCTTTTCTTCTTAAAATGGGCTAACATGTTTGTAAAGCAGCAGCAAGTAAATATTTCATTGTTCCATTTCATACCTGCTGCATATGATAAACGGCGGCGCGACTCACCAGTTGCAGCGGCCCCTACAGCCTGTCTGTCTTTTTTTATTTTTTGTCTAGTTAAATGTAGTGTTGGTGTTTTTTTAATACTAGTTTTAAATGTGTATATGTGGGGGGGCGGGGGGGGGGGGAGGGGAAAACCGTTTAAATCTCTTCCCTGTTCGGGAGACCCGACCTTTTCCCTGTCGGTCTCCGTTGTCGTTGGGGCCTAGCACCGTGGAGCGGCCTCCAACCTGAACGACCCGGGGGCTCGGGAGACTGTGGAGCTGCGGACTACTCACCATCGTGGGGCTGGCCGGCCTCGGAGCGTGGGGAGCGGTGGTGACTCGCTGCTGCGACTCGACTCCTGGGGCTCGGAGGCTCCAGCAACGCAGCCGCAGGTCCGGTGAACTGGGACATCGGGAGCTCGCGGGTCCGGGGGGAGGAGAGAGACCGCTTCCCGGAGCTCCCGCAACGCGACTTCTCCAGCCCGTGTCGCGGGGTGGAACAACCTGGAGCGGGGACGTACATCACCTGGCGCGGCTTCATGGCCGTGGGACATTCCAGCGCCTGCCGGGGGCTCCAACTTTGTGACATTTAGACCGGGAGCGGGGCCGTAAATCGCCCGGCACGGCCTAAAATGGCCGTGGGACTTATCATCGCCCACCTGGGGCTTGGATATCGGGAGAGACATGGAGAACAGGGGAGAGAAAAGACTTTACCTTCCATCACAGTGGGTCCACTGTGATGGATGTTTGTGTGAATTAAATTGTGTGTATGTCTAGGAAATTGTCTTTGTTTGTATGGCTGTGGAAACAGAATTTCGTTTGAGCCTCACTGGGGCTCAAATGACAATAAATTGTATTGTATTGTATTGTATTGTAAATAAACTCTCTCTCTCTCAGCAATCTGTGCCTATCAATTATCTGACAACCCTCTACAATAATCTGTCAGACCTTGGAACTCTCATCCTTTTTTTTTTCTCCAGAGATGCTGCCTTATTCTTTGGATTTTTAAAACATTTTGTGTGCTGTTTATCAATAAATAATTTTGACTACTTCCATGAAAGTTTACTTTTAGTTTAGTTTAGAGATACAGCGCAGAAACAGGCCCTTTGGCCCACCGAGTCTGCACCGACCAGAGATCCCCGCACATTAACACTAGCTCACGCACACTAGGGACAATTTACATTTAAATCAAGCCAATCAACCTACAAACCTCTAATGGCCCTGTCGCACTTTACGAGTTCATTCCAAGAGCTCTCCCGAGTTTTAAAAAAATCAGACTCGTGGTACTGAACGTAGCGGAGACTCGTGGAGACTGAATGTCGCGGGTACGTCGGAGCTCGGGGACGTCTCTTAGCGGCTCGTAATGCTAACGGCAGGTATTCGGGAAGACTCGCTAATGGCAGGTAAGATCGGGAAGACTCGCGAAGATTTTTCAACCGACGAGCTGCCATTACCGTAAAACTCCAAGTTCGAATCAGGGCAAACTCGGGAGAGCTCTTGGAATGAACTCATACCATGGGACAGGGCCATAAGTCTTTGGAGTGTGGGAGGAAGATCTCAGAGAAAACCCACACAGGTTACGGAGAGGACGTACAAGCACCCGTTGTCGGGATCGAACCCGGATCTCTGCCGCTGTAAGGCTGCAATTCTACCACTGCGCATAAGTGTATTCTTGCAGCTCCAGGTAAATTCCTAAGCAATTATCCGATGCAAGTATAGCATATTTCAAACTAGGTATAAGAGAATTAGAAGAACAGATTTTTTTTAATGTGGCTTTAGATGTACAATTTTGTAAGTTAATTTAATCTGGTTACTTGTTTTAATATTACAAATTACACAAAGGTTCCTAGCAGAAGCATATTTCAAAAAATGGTATATAAATTACTAGGTGTAATATTGTACAGATTGAGCCTCTTGCTATTTAACAATAATAATTTCAATCCTGGGATACAAGAAATAGCAGATGCTAGAACCTAGAGCAAAATACAAAGTGCTGGAGGAACTCGGCAGGTCAGGCATCTGGGGAGGGAACTAGCTGGCAAAGCTTTGGGTCGGGATAAATCTGACGAAGGGCCCCAACCTGAAACGTCACCTGTTCCATCTTTCCCCAGATGCTGCCTGATCCATTAAATTCCTCCGTAACTTTGTGTTTTGGCAAACTCCATTACGAGGTATACGGTCCACCAAGTGACCCTATATTCAAAGTAGCTGTGACTTTCAAGGAAAATAAATATTCTGTTTTTGTACCATTTCTTCTTCTGCTAAATGGTTACTTATGACATTCTATCTCATTCAGAATGGCACATTGGAAAATAACTTGAGAAAACTGCATGTGGCTAAGTGCCATACTGTACAAATCTCCATTCATGTTCATTTACCAAAAAACTGGACACATTTATAAATCTTGCTGTCCTATCTTTTTTCCAATACTTCAAAAGGGGGTTTTAATGTATAAGAGATTGATCTAACATACACATTTCCTATCTATGAACCTGTCCAAATGTCTTTTAAACACAATTGTACCTTCCTTTGGCAGTTCATTCCATATACTCACCATCCTCCGTATACAAAACAAATGACTCCTCAGATCCCCTTAAACCTACACCCTCTAGTTTTGCACTCTCCTACCCTGGGAAAAAGACTGACCATCCATCTTATCTGCATCCCTCAAGATTTTATAAACCTGCAAAAAGTAATCCTTCTCCAGCCTCCGTATCAGGGAAAACACTCTCAGCTTATCCAGTCTGTCTTCGTAACACAAACCCTCCATATGCAACTTGCATATGACTCTTTACTGCCTACTCACATCCTTCCTGTAGTACAGCGACCAGAACTAGTAGTAGTAACTATTTTGCATTCATCGCAACTTTCAGACTACTCGACAGTCCAGGTGTTTCGTGCAGCTCGGAAAGACAACGAACGAACTCATCAACCTCTACTGAAATGCATGATATGAAAGCATTGGGGACTTCTACTGGAATTTTTTTATCATGTCCAGATTGTTATTTAGTGCAACACCACTCAGTTCGGAGCATGGAGATTCCTGGCAGTCTCTGACTGAAACAAGTTCTTCATTCAACGTAGCACTGTCATAAATCTAATGAAGTTCTGGCAAAAAACTAAATAAAGACGACTTTACTTTGAAGGCTAATTACAGAGTGATAAAACACTTTGTTGCTCAGACAGGCACGGGTGAGAAGCCAACTCTTGTCCTTGTGGTCCAAGAAGCTGTCAATGTAATCATTCTCCTTATGTTTGAAGAGCTTTATGTTACTCTGCGACAAATATACATAGAAGACAGGATCTTCGCAACAAAGTATTTATTTGATCTATTCTCAGAATGTCTTTGAATGTGGTCCAAGTTTTTCAAACTCAATGTCTGCTGCTTGACTTGCATTGCTGGTTTGTAATGCAATGGTAAAAGGATCTCCACCATAAATATCTATTGATGGGAGAGATAATGAATATCATAAAAATCCTTTAGTTTTATTTTTACATGCACCTGCAGAATATTTTATTTTCCATAGTTCAATATTTCCCATTTCTAATTATATGATAATTATGGAAATAGCATAGGTATCACAAGCATTCAATATTTTCTTTGGAATGAAAACAAAATTTCAAATGTCAATGCAATATTTGCATAATATAGGAGCAGAGTAGACCATTCAGACCCTCAAGCCTGTACACACCCATTAAAAAGATGGTGGGTGATATGATGGCAATCTCAACTGCACATTGCTTTCTACCAGAAACATGCCCTTTCTTATCTATCTGTGTTTCTCTGCCTTAAAGATATTCAAGGGATACCATTTCCAGTGTGTTTTAAGTAATGTGTTCCAACGACTGATGAACCTCCGAGTAAAAAAATAAATAACTTCAACAGAATTAAACAGGTAACTCTTATTTTAAAACATGACCTCTCGTTTCAGATACTATCACAAGAGAAAACATCCTCTCCGATTCAATACTGTTAACAATGATGCAGGATTTTGTACATTTCCATCAAGCCACCCAAGTCTTCTAAACTGCAACATTTACAAACCTAGATTGTTCAATCTTTCATCATGAGACAACCAACCCATTCCAGAAATTGGTTTAATAAACTTTTCTCTAGACTGCTTTCAACACATTAATATCCCTTCTTAAATAAGAAATCTATAGTGCATTCAGAAATCTAAGTGTGGTCTCATTACTGCCTTATACAATAGGAATAGTTGTTGATTGAAAGATACAGCGTGGAAACAGGCCCATGGAGTCTACGCCGACCATCGATCACCCTTGGTCTATGTTATCCCACTTCCGCAACTACTCCCTACACACTATGGGGCGAATTACAGCAGTCAATTAACCTACAAACCCACGTCTTTGGAGCGTGGGAGGAAACTAAAGCACCTGGAAACCCATGCAGTCACAGTGAGAACGTGCAAACTCTGCTCAGGCAGCAGTCGAAGTTTGGACTGAACCAGATATCTGGTGTTGTGTGGAAGCAACTTTACCAGTTACGTCATTGTGCTGACATATATGACAGCACAATAATCTCCTTACTTATGTATTTAATTTCTCCAAGCAATAAATATGGTTCTTTTAGCTTTCCCAATTACTTGCTCCACCTTTTGAGAGTCATACACTGAAACACACAGATCTTTCTGCATTTCAGGACTCTGCAGCCTCACTATTTAGATAAGCTCATCTGATTTACTTATGCAGTTCATAAAGATTATTTAGCAGAAGGAGCCTTCAGTGCAGGGAAACCTTATCTACATTTATGCTTGATTCAATTCATACTGTTTCATATAGTTTAAGGGTTCTTGTTCTGTAAAGTAGCATCAGTGCAAATGGAGTCCCTTCCTATATACAGCTTCTGGCGTTTATGCGGTCATAAACTATTTAAATGGATCAATTGACCAAATGAGTATCCATGCCTGAATGGAAGTCTGTCTTAGTCAATTAAAGTGTTGTTCAGTTTCTAGGAAAAAAAAGGCCTCATTTATTACAAAGACCCACAGAGACAGTAACCCATTGATTAGGTTGCAAACACTGAACTCAATAACGATCGGAAATAATGCCTCTAACTTATCTCACCATCTTAAATAATGTAAAATCAATACATTACATTTTTCAAGACTATTTAATAAGTAAACATGATTTTGTAAAAATAATACATCTCAAAAAAGCATATTTTCCTTCTTTACCCACCGTGACTGGTTTAAAAATTGAGAGAAACCTGCACTTTCTTCCACAAGCACTTATCCAAATGACAAAAGCAAGGTTTACCAAGATGGAGCAAAAATGCCATTTAACAAAATATACATTAACCAGCATTTGCAGTTTTGTGTTTTTTGTAATTTTGTGTGTAGTTTCTACACATATATGCAAGGTCATAAGTGATAGTAGCATAATTAAGCCCTATCATGGCTTATTCTATCATGGCTGATCTATCTCTCCCTCCTAACCCCATTCTCCTGCCTCCTCCCCATACCCTGGCGCCTGTACTAATCAAGAATATATATATATCTCTGCCTTGAAAATATCCATTGACGGCCTCCACAGCCTGTGGCAAAGAATTTCACTGGTTTACCACCCTCTGACTAAATAAATTCCTTCTCATCCTTTAATGCTGAGGCTATGACCTCTAGTCCCAGACACTCCCACCAGTGGAAACATCCTCTCCACATCCATTCTATCCAAGTCTTTCACTATTCGGTAAGTTTCAATTTTACTTCGGAGTCACGTGAGTGACTACGTGAAGAACCCACCCAGCGCGCAGGCGCGGCATTACGTCAGCAGTGCAACAGCGGCAGCAGCTGGAGCCAGGCTCTCCAGCTGCAGCATAAAGACGAGACCTCAGGTAAGTGCCTTTTTTGTTACAGAGTCGCGCTAGAGAGAATAATGGCCTCTCGCAAGCGACCAGCCAGGAGGACTGCCTGCCCAACTCCACCCGAGGACGGGTCCATAGCGGGACGGCAGCCTCTCGCAGCGGAGGAGCTTTTTCAACGCTCCCGCTCACCCGACACCGAGCCGCCCCCAGTGCTGCAGATTTCAACGCCCCGCACAGGGAGGAAGGCGACACATAAAACCGACCGGCCGGTGTCCTCCGATGAATCGGAGGAACGGGAACACTCTCCCCCACCGAAAAGGGGAGACGCTCGGATCAGCTGCATGAGGCAGCTCCTCGAGCGTATGATAAATGAGGAGATGCGGCATCTCCCAGGAGGACGGGCTTTGGCCTCCTCCTCTCCACACCCTTCTGTACCCTCTATGTTCGAGGGCAGTAAGGGAGGCCAGGACTGGGCTGGCCTATCCCAAGGGCAGGCGGAGGATATCGTCAGCATGCCGGGCGTGCCGGAAGAAGAGCTACTGGGTGTAGTGGGCCGATATGCGGCACCACCAACAACTGGGATGGTGTTGCCACCCAGAATGGCGGCAACTATAAACAGGCTGTCCAACAACCCGCTGCAGGACAAGGCTGTCCAGCAGGCCCTTGACAACTACATCGCGCCAGAAAATTGCGAGGCGCTGAGGGTCAAGACGGTCAATGGGCAGATCTGGAACCAGCTGGGGCAGCAAATAAGGGCTCAGGAGGTCAAAATGCAGCGAGTCCTGAAGCTCCACTCAGCAGCCGTCACCGCCTTTGCTCGGTCCGTTGGGGATGAAGACCTGACCATACCCCAGCAGGATGCCCTCGCACTGATGTGCAGCACCACGTATGAGCTAAACAACCTACGGCGGGACAACATCAGGCCTGCCCTCAACCCAACATATGCCGGCCTCTGTAAAGCTCCAGCGCCCGAACGACAGGCGCTGCTATTTGGTGCGGATCTGGCCAAAAGGCTCAAGGAGTTGGAAGAGGCGGCAAAACCAGTAGGCCTCATGAGGGCAGGGCCAGGACCGAGCAGGGTGAAGACACCCAGTTGGCCGCACGCCTCAGCAGCCACCAGCAGATACCGAGCTGGTGAAAGCCTGGTGACCGCCTCCCACTACCCCCAGTGCTCTTTTTTAGAGCGGGGCCCAGGGCGGAGCCGTGGGAAGATGCGCCGCCCCACCGCAGCACCAACACGGACAACCTTGGGCCAGACCCACCGAAAACGACCCCACAAGTGAACATGGAGGTAGGTGGGTCTGGTTCCTGTCAACATACACAGACAAAGGGTGTAGTATTAACAGGGGGACGTTTGAGGTTCTTCAAGCATGTTTGGTGCTCCCTTACTAACAATCAGTTTATACTCAACAGTATTAGTGGATACAAAATTGAGTTCAAACCAGGCGTAGAACCGCCAGTTCAGCACATGCCCCAAAGGGTGTTCCTTCCCTCGGCAGTTGAGAAGGTAGAAGGACAAGCTGAACTTGATCGGCTCGTGGCTAAAGGCATCATAGAAATGACCACACACGAGCCGCAAGAATTTGTATCAAATATTTTTCTCAAAAACAAAAAAGATGGTGGATGTCGCATTATTATTGATCTGACATCACTCAATCAGTCTGTTGAGTATCAACATTTCAAAATGGAGACATTTGTCACTGCCAGACAACTGATCTCCAAGGGATACTACATGGCAAGCATAGATATCAAAGATGCTTACTATTTGGTACCCATTCATAAAGATTACTTTAAATATCTGAAATTTATCTGGAGGGGCCAGCTATGGCAGTACCGAGCTTTGCCCAATGGTTTAACGACAGCTCCCAGACTATTTACGAAAATTCTTAAAGTGGCCATGAAGAAATTGAGAGAACTAAAACATTTAGTAGTGGCCTATCTGGACGATGTTCTCATATTAGGAAGAACACGGGAACAAGCTGTCGCAGGAGTGTTAGCCACTAAACAACTCCTTGAAACTTTGGGTTTTATCCTTCACCCAGATAAATCAATATTGGAGCCTACTACTAACATGGATTACTTAGGCTTCACTATTGACACGATTCACATGACTGTCACTCTGCCCAGAAACAAAACAGTTTCACTCATTGAAGCTTGTAGCCATTTAATTGCTACACCGCAACCTAGAATACGGCATGTAGCCAGAGTTATTGGCTCTATAGTAGCAGCATTTCCGGCTGCCCAACATGGGCCCTTGCATTATCAAAATCTACAAAGAGCAAGGACTCATGCATTACGCCTTCATAGGGGGCATTATGATCGCAAAATGGATTTACCCGCTGAAGCCAAATCAGAACTTCAGTGGTGGGTTGACAATATTTGGCACAGTCACAGTCCTATCGCCGTAACCAATCCTAACATAACCATTGCAACGGATGCCAGTGCTTTAGGCTGGGGAGCTACTAACTCCATAGACAGCACAGGTGGCAGATGGACTAACTCAGAGGCATCGCTACTACAATCACTGGGCATTAACTTTTTGGAAATGCTCGCCGCCTTTTATGGGCTAAAAGCATATGCATCTGGTATGCGGCACGTGCATGTTAGAATTATGATCGACAACACTACGGCAGTATCTTATATCCAGCACATGGGTGGCATTAAATCAGTATCATGCGACAAATTAACTGCTATAATCTGGCAATGGTGTGTCGAGAGACATATTTGGCTATCAGCTGCCTATTTACCAGGCAAGCTAAATTTAGTGGCGGACACCAGGTCACGAAAATTCAACGACAACATCGAATGGATGTTGGACCCAAAATTATTTGCTAAAATTGTCAAGCAATATGGTACGCCAGATATAGATTAGTTTGCGTCTAGGTTAAATCACCAACTACCCATGTATGTGGCTTGGGAACCAGACCCAGAGGCAGCAGCGGTAGATGCCTTCACGCTGGATTGGGGAAATTTCTTTTTCTATGCTTTCCCTCCCTTCTGCCTCATCAGTCGGGTACTCCAGAAAATTCAGGCAGACTCAGCCTCTGGCATTCTGGTCGTGCCCGACTGGCCTACCCAACCATGGTTCCCAATGTTCCACGACATGGTGGTAGAGACACCAATGGTCCTTCAACACCACCCCCAATTATTGACTCACCCGGTAACTGGCATTAGCCATCCATGCCACCAAAAATTGAAACTCCTGGTTTCCAGATTTTGAACAGGCCTTACCGGGGATTGGGGTTATCAGACAGAACAATCACCACCATGTCGGCATCCCTGCGAGTTTCCACCAAGAAACAGTACCTGACCTTCATCAGGAAATGGGAACAGTACTGTCTGGACGCAGGGACATCCTACAAGACGGCTTCGATCTCGGATGTGCTGGAGTTCCTGGCCCACCTGCACCATGATCTCAAGATGAGCTACAGTGCCATCAATACGGCTCGGAGCGCACTGTCCGCATACCTCATGCCGATAGAACAGCATAGTGTGGGATCCCACCCTCTGGTCATCAGACTCCTTAAGGGGATCTTTAATACCAAACCCCCTACACCTAGATACACTCACATGTGGGATGTGAGTGTAGTTCTGACACACCTTCGAGGTTGGCCTCCGGTGGGATCCCTGAGCCTGGAACAGGCCACTTATAAAACCCTCATGCTCATGGCGCTTGTCTCAGCTCAAAGGGTTCAGTCGCTCCATCAGCTAAATCTGAACTACATGGTGACCACCCCAGATACCATTACTTTCACCATGCCGGGGTTGGTAAAACAAAGTAGACCAGGTACATCAAACTCCCCGTTGATCTTCCGGGCTTACCCTCCAGAACCTAGGCTGTGTGTGGTGACCCACCTTCATCATTATCTAGACACAACCCAAACGCTTAGAGGGAGAGAGAAAGCCTTATGGGTTAGCCACAGAAAGCCTTTTGGACGGGTAACCAGCCAAACATTATCCAGATGGTTGAAACAGGTCCTCAGCATGGCAGGGATTAACACAAATGTTTTTAAATCCCATTCAACCAGGGCAGCGTCCACCTCAGCGGCGGATAGGATGCAGGTTCCCCTAGACCACATCCTCAGAGCAGCGGGATGGTCAAGGGAATCGACATTCCAACGATTTTACAAGAAACCGCTGATGGAACAGGACGTCTTTGCGGATACCATTTTAAAAACCGCAAAGTTATGATTTAAAGCCCATGGGAGCTATTTTTTGTTATAGTTAATAAACATTTCTTTTATAACTAAACAAACTTGTTGGTCTCTAGCTACCACTTCCTCCCTCGATGATCTTTCGGCAGTGAGTGATATAACTGTTACACGGTTTGAAATCACAGACCTTTGAAGTCTTCACGTAGTCACTCACGTGACTCCGAAGTAAAATAGTAAGATTAAACGAGTACTTACCAGTACGAAGTTTGATCTGTATTTTATGAGGAGTTACGATGAGGGATTACGTGCCCTCCGCTCCCACCCTCATTATATAGATCAAATTCGGACTAATGTCTCGTTGGTCTTTACTATCTTTACTTCAACTAGTGTCTATCTGTGATTCCACACCGCTGCTTGGAAGTATGCCGCGCCTGCGCGCTGGGTGGGTTCTTCACGTAATCCCTCATCGTAACTCCTCATAAAATACAGATCAAACTTCGTACTGGTAAGTACTCGTTTAATCTTACTATTAAATCCCCCCTCATTCTTTTAAACTCCAGTGAGTACAGGCCCAATGCCGTCAAATGCTCATCGTATGTTAACCCACTCATTCCTGGGATAATTTTTGTAAACCTCCACTGGACCTTCTCCAGAGCCAGCACATCCTTCCTCAGATATGGTGCCCAAAATTGCTCACAATGTTCCAAATGCAGCCCGACCAGCGCATTATAGAGCCTCAGCATTACATTCCTCTTTTTATATTCTAGCCTTCTTGAAATAATTGCTGGCAATGTGTTTGCCTTCCTTACTACAAATTCGACTTGCAAATTAACATTTGGGCAATCCTGCACCAGCACTCCCAAGTCCCTATGCACCTCCGATTTCTGGATTCTCTCCCCATTTAGAAAATAGTCTGCGCCTTTATTCCGACTACCAAAATGCATGACTCCACACTTTGGTGACACTGAAAAAAAGAAATCTTAATAAAGCCTATTTAACATTTTATAAAGTATACCATGATGCAAAGCATCTTGAGTAAGTTAAAGACTACAACCAAAAATCATTTGCCAAGCTGCACACTTCGAGTAAATCTTTGGTGTGCATATTCAGATGATAATATCAAACTTCCCACTGATAGCAAGGACTTGTGTGTTCAGGTGCAAATTATGTACCCACCTTCAACTCACACTTTGTGTTAAGTAAATTCCACAAACTGATCATTAAATGGGCAGCATGGTGACACAGATGTAGAGTTGCTGCCTTACAGCGCCAGAGACCCGGTTCAATCCTGACTACGGGTGCTGTCTGTATGGAGTTTGTATGTTCCCTCTGTGAAAGCGTGGGATTTCTACAGGTGCTCCGGTTTCCTCCCACACTCCAAAGATTTACAGGTTTGTAGGCTAATTGGCTTTGGTAAAATTGTAAATTATTCTGTGTGTCTGTAGGATAGTGGTGGAGGAGGGAGAGATAGATCAGCCATCATTGAATGGTGGAATAAATTTGATGGGCTGAATGACCTAATTCTACTCGTATTCCTTATGACCTTATAAAAGCAATTCACCTCCCACCCCCATCCACCCAATTGCACCATTTACAGGGATTATAAACTGTTGATAGACACAAAGTGCTGGAGTAAATCAGTGGGTGGGGAGGCATCTCTGGAGAAAAAGGATGGGTGACTTTTCGTGTGGGGAACTTTCTTCAGACCAAAAGTAGAGTGTGGAAGAGGTGAAGAGTTGGAGGTGTGAAAATAAACTGCTGACTGATATGATTCAATAAGTGTTTTGTGCATAACATTTCTCACAGACATGGCTGCAATTGTACGCAATTCCCCCAGAATACAACGTGGCATAACATGAGAATGGACACAAAAAAGCAGGCAAGTTAAAAGGGAGAAGGGAATCTGGGCATTCAGGAGGCCATTTTCAGTGAGGACATTGAGGGAGTATCTGAACCTCAGTAAGATATTGGGCATCAATCTGGGTAATCTCACTTAAACATTTTAAACCTGCAACAACAACCTCAGATTGGAGCAAGAATTATTTTATCAGTGACTGTCAGGATAACTGTAGGATATCTAGGATAACTTACCTGGGTCCACTCTCTTTCAAGATGGAGCTGTGGAAATATTTGCAACCTGTTCAAGACCCACCATATAAGAGGGTTTTGTGGTGTTTTTAGAAAGGCACATGGATATGCAGGGAATTGAGGGATTTGGATAACGTGCAGGTAAAGAACATTAGTTTAACTTGTCATTGTGTTCGGCATGTATATTGTGGGCGCTAAAAGGACAAGATGGAGCCACAGAAATATTTGCAACCTGGTCTAGACCCACCATTCAACAGGGTTTTATGGGGTTTTTAAGAAAGTCACATATATATAGGGATTTAAAGGATATGGATCACGTGCAGGCAGAGGATATTAGTATACCTTGTCATCATGCCCAGCATGAATATTGTGGGGCAAAGGACCTAATCCTGTGCTGTACTGCTCCATGTTCGAATTGCGTAAAGGAATGCCCATTGAACATACAAGAGTTGCACAAGACAAAATAAAGTGATCACTGAGTTCACTTGGTACCATTATCACTAAGTTCACTCTGCACCCACAGCCATGAGGAAATAAACCTTTCTGGAATCTACCATTAAACTCCACATTTGTGACTGGTTCATTTAAATGCAGCCTCATGTTCTAGGTCATATGCATCTCACGAGTATTGTGAAAGCTGAATTTAGAACAAATAAATTAGTAAGCTGCTTTTTCGAGAAACTAATTAGAACATACTGGCCACAAAGAAATAAGTTTTCCTTGAAACAAAGAGCTGCAAAATTTCATTAATGCTGATGAAAACAAAGACAAAAATAGCATCCAGTTTATGATCATCTTTAATATCTTTACTTGAATAGGACAGGTTTAGAGGAAAATGGACCAAACTCAGGGAAGTGGGACTGGTGTAGATGTGACCTGTTGGGCAGTGTGTACAAATTGGGCTGAATGGCGTGTTTCCATGCTATGACTAAGTGGTGCAATGCCCAAAATTCATTTTCACCACAAGTTTCAACCTCTTTGCTATGAAATGCAACGATACTGATTTTAAATATAAAACAAGTTGCAGGAGGTTGAATTGTTCATGTGTCAGGGGCAGAATTAGGCCATTCGGCCCATCAAGTCTGGCTGATCTATATTTTCCTCTTAACTCCCTTCTCCTGTTTTCTCCCCATAACCTCCGACACCTGTACTAATCAAGATTCTATCTATCTCTGCCTTCAAAATATCTACTGACTTGGCCTTCTGTGGCAATTAATTCCACAAATGTGCCACCCTCTGAAGAAATTCCTCCTCATCTCCTCCCTAAAGGAACGTCCTTTAATTCTGAGGCTATGACGTTTGGTCCTAGATTCTCCCTCCAGTGGAAACAACCTCTCCTGAATTCACACTACTTAAAGGGCTAATATTCAAACTGCTTCTTTTGTCATTTTTGACACCTGTGGCACAAACTCATGCTCAGACTGCTTCACCTGCTGAGGTCAAGTTCATGGCGGCTTTCAGCTTCCTGACCTCAGGTTGCTGCCACTGATCTCTGCCACATCTCACAGTTTGTTGCTTACTGCTTCATGCGGTTTCAGCTATTTTCACAGGCAGATTGCAGGCTGCCCTAAAATGCACTCATATTATTATTCAGGATTATTTTGCGCTTCTTCAGCATCAGTGGAATCATTTATTCCCATCCCTTGCTCCCCACAACAAGCTGGTGGTGGTGAGCCATTGCAGAGCTGCCGGGGAAGGTTGTTCCATCAGGTCGTTGGACAGTGATGAAAGATTCAAACCCAGGAACAAATGAATAGCAATATTTACAATGCACTGGCATAAACATTAAATTCTCCAATTTCAGATATCTAACCAAAACCCTGGCCTCTCCTTTTCCTTCTCCCTCTCTTACCTGTGCCCCACCTAGATATATTAATTCATTTCACCCCCGGTCATGACTCCCTTCCCCACCCTACACGTTCTCCTTACCTACATCTCCTACCCCCTACATCCCTTGCTCTGGCCTCATAATTCATATATCTTCTCCTCTAAGAGTCATAAATTGATAGTGTGGAAACAAGCCCTTCGGCCCAACATGCCCACACTGGCCAAAAATGTCCCAGCTACACTAGTCCCACCTGCCTGCATTTGGTCCATATCCCTCCAAACTTTGCCTATCCATGTACCTATCTAACTGTTTCTTAAACATTGGGATTGTCCCAGCCTCAACTAGCTCCTCTGGCAGCTTATTCCATACACTCACCACCCTTTGTGTGAAAAGGTTACCCCTCAGATTCCTATTAAATCTTTTCCCCTTCACCTTGAACTTACTGTCTGTCCTCTGTCCTCAATTCCCCTACTCTGGGCAAGAGATTCTGTGCATCTACCCAATCTATTCCTCTCGTGATCTTATAATCCCTATATGAACACCCCTCATCCTCTTGTGTTCCAAGGAATAGAAACCCAGCCAACTCAACCTCTACCTATAGCTCCGACCCTCGAGTCCTGGAAACATCCTCGCAAATCTTCTCTGAACCATTCCAAGCTTGACAATATCTTTCTTATAACATGGCTCCCAGAACTGAACACAATACTCTAAACGTGGTCTCACCAACGTCTTATACAACTGCAAAATGACCTCCCAACTTCTACACTCAATACTCTGACTGATGAAGCCTTTTTGACCACCTGAGCTATCTGCAACTTGACTTCCAAGGAACCATGCACCTGCACTCATAGATCCCTCTGCTCTACAACACTCCCAAGAGGCCTACCATTCACTGTATAGGCCCTGCCCTTGTTAGACGTCCCAAAATGCAACACCTCCATTTCTCTGTATTAGATTTCATCAACCATTCCACAGCCCACCTGGCCAATCGATCAAGATCCTACTGCAATCTTTCACAACCATCTTCACTACCTGCAAAACCACTAACTTTTTTGTATCATCAGCAAACATACTAATCTTGCCCTGTTTGTTCTCATCCAAATCATTGATGTAGATGACAAAGGAGCCTTATCTCAGCCTTTTGTCTCCATTCATCTCTGGTCTTTGACCACCCATCTGCCACCCCCCCAATATCCATCTATCATTTGCCTTGGCTGGCTGCGTCTTGGCCCATCTCTTCCACCTACACTCCCCCTCTCCACTATAATCCGTAGGCAGAAGGGTCCAAACCCAAAATGTTCTCCATGTTTTCCATAGATGGTGACTGACCTGTTGAGGGGAGCCCACGGAGGGCGATGTTCTTATGTGCCAGCAGCTGCCTTTATACTTTTTGATACATTCTATATTAAAATTGTAAACCTCGGCTGCCACTGACGCAACATGTTTACTGTAACATTAACAAATATGTTCTGATCATTCATTGCCATGCGTATTCAAAATTCACTACATCATAATCATTGAACTCACTCTAAAAATTACACAAATCCCCAAACCTAGCCTCAGCTTTCGCTCCCAATTCTTCAACCTCAAATACATGAAAAGGAAAGTGACATGGGTCACAGTCACAAAAATCAGAAGCCAATTAAACATTCAAAATATGCTTTTGATTTATAATTAAACATTGCTGTAATTACATATAACAAATGCCTGTGCAAATATTCAAGTATTAATTATATGTTACTCAACAAAAACATCACAATGCTGGGAAGGCAGCAAATCCGTGGTTAGCGTTTCCTGCAAAGTTGTGATGACTTGTTCTTCAATAAATTGTTCTGTAGGGGTACTCGCCTGACTCTTCCAGGCAGGGAAACCCTCCCCAGCCGAGAATAAATGTTGAAAAATCAAGCACATGCTGCACTCAAGTTTTACAACCAAGTTGGAAAATAGTGCACCACACATATTCAAAGTTTTGATACTTGCTCTGGCTGCGTGGGGTCCCCAGCAGGGAATTTTAAAAGCACAGCGATTGCCCTTTATTTAGTAGTTCTCTTAATTTACATTCTTACAGTGAAAATAAAACATTTGCATGAATAGCACGACCTTCATGGTTCAAAATGATTCTATTGTTGGATCTGCTTGTTCTTATTTAATGAGTCAATTATTGCCCCATAGTTTCCTGTTTTATTGATTAAATTAATTTACTACAGTATGCTACTAAGCATGGACGGCATAACAAGATAATTATTGGAATTTCCGTGCAAAGTGAATATGCAATAATTTATGGAATTGCACTATTTAGTACACATTCTTCTATTTTTATTCAAGGATTAAGTGCAAGCAGACAATGAGATGTACAACATGAATAGAAAATGGATCATACGCTTGTTTCTTAAGCTCCTTGGTGATCATTTTGTCAGTATTTTGCACACACTGTACTATATCCCTCAATCACTAGCATTAAAATATCTATCAATTACAAGTTGTTAAACAGTCAAAGACTGAGCATTCAGCATCCCCTAGAGTGAAGTAGTCCAAAGAGTTACAACCCTCTAAAATGTGAAGTTTCACCTCATGTCAGCTGAATCCTTGGTTTATGGACTATTCAGTCAGGACAAACCACCTCACAGCATTGATCCTCTTCCAATCAATGTGGTTTGAAAAAAAAAATTAAAGTGGCAAAATTCAACAGGTATTTGAAAAAGCTGTGAATGGGCATAGTATACAAGACATCATCCTCAATTGTCATTTGAACTCATCATTCAGTCCTAAAATGAAGAAAAGAGCACAGTGGTCAGTGAGACATGGGTGCTAAATAATTTGTTTTATTCCACCTAATAAACGAAAATAAATTGCCCTGGTTTGGGCGGCACAGTGGCGCAGCGGTAGAGTTGCTGCCCCACAGCGCCAGAGACCCTGTTTCGATCCTGACTATGTGAGCTGTTTATATGGCATTTGCACATTCTCCCTGTGACCACATGGGTTTTCTCCAGGTGCTCGGGTTTCCTCCCACACTACAAAGATGTGCAGGGTTGTAGGTTAATTGGCTTCAGTAAAATTGTAAATTGTCCCTAGTGATCACTGGTTGGTACGGACTCGTTGGGCCGAAGGGCCTGTTTCCGCGTTGTATCTCTAAAGTCTAAAGTAAAAGTAGTTTGAAGTAGTGTACCTGGAGCAGCATGATAAAAGTCTGGTTAGGTTGGAAGACTGTGCATTTCTGTTAACCAGATCATAGGAAAGGCATGCCTGTGTTGCATAGGATGTAGTGGAGGTTCACAAGGCTGCCAACAGTGGGTGAGAGTTGAGAGTGAGAAATTGCGAGGGAGCATAGCCACTGAGGGGGAGAGGATGTGGGAGGGGGGTGTCCCTCCTCCCAAGGTAGGGAGCTTTTCCATTTTTCAGCTTGTAATTGTGCAATCTGGTGCATACTGCAGTGAGTCTTTTAACTTACACTTGAATGCAACATTTATGCTTCAAATTGAATTAGGTATGAATAAGGTTAGGCTAAATTACATTCCTAATTACATTCCACAGTAGAGCCAGGCTCTGATGAACAGGTGCAACACATGAATGACCTTAGTATATTCATGTATGGAAATCAGATTATAAGTCATGCTGTTATGCATATAATATAGAGAAACAAAAATATAAAAACAAGGCAAGAGGAGTCGGACTTCCATCACTGTTTTACAAAAATAAATAACCTTACCCTTTGACTATAGAAACAAGACGAAAATAATGTCACATATTCAACCGTATATGGTTCAATGAAATTAAGATATATATGTAAAACATATATATGGAAACAGGCCGTTCAGCCCACCACGTCCACACAGACCAGCAATCTACCATACACCAGTTGTATCGTACATGCCAGGGACAATTTACAGAAGCCAATTAACCTACAAACCTGCACTTCTTTTAGATGTGGGAGAAACTGGAATATCCAGAGAAAACCATGTGGTCATAAGGAGAATGTACAGATAATATACAGGCAGCACCCGCAGTCAGGATCCAATCTGGGTCTGTGGTGCTGCAATGCATCAACTCTACCGCTGCGCCACCGTGCCACCCCATTAAATTATCTTTTCTGTAATATATTTATTATGGTGTCACGTCAATAAAGATGAACACATGATTCTGATTTCTGCCCTTAGTTGGATAACACACATCTCCAGTCATTGTGTTTTATGGCTGGTTTTCAACCTCGTCAGTCTGAAGATCTCAACCCGAAACATCAGCTATTCTTTCTCTCCAGAGATGCTGCCTGTCCTGCTGAGTTATTCCAGCTTTTAGTGTCCATCTTCAGCTTAAACCACCATCTGCAGTTCCTTCCTACACTCTTTGTTAAGCGAAACAGGTCCTATTCTCATAATATTATTCACCTCAACTAAGTCTTTTCTTCACCTCCGTTGCTGCAGAGAATACAATCCCAGTTATCAAATCTTTCTTCAAAGTGAAAAAAAATTCCAGCTTTGCCAATATGTTCATAAATCGCCCCTGGATCCTCTCCAGAACAATTGCACCATTTCTACAGTGTGTCATAGTCTTACAGCATGGAAACAGGCCCTTCATCCCAACTTGTCCATGCAGATCAAGATGCCCCATCTAAACTAGTCCCATTTATCCGCATTTGGGCCATATTCCTTTAAACCTTGTGTGTGCCAGTGTGTGTGTGTGTGTGTGGTGTGTGTTAGGTTGTGTGTGCGAGTGTGTGTGTGCAAGGGTGTGTGTTAGGTTGTGTGTGAGAGTGTGTGTCAGTGAAGCGGCGACAACACCCGGAGTGAGCGGAGACTTGGCGATGGCCAGGGAGCATTTCCCTTCCAGAGCGGCCGCCGGACTCAGGTCCGCCGGAGGTGAGGGTGGGAGGCGTGAGCGGTGCCTCAGGGGGGAGGTTGCTGGGACCACTGCCGTGTCTCACCTATCACACCATCTGCACAGGAATGTGAATGCAGGTGAGGCAGCATCTATAGAGCGGTAGACAAAAATGCTGGAGAAATGCTTGAGTCTGAAGAAGGGTCAAAGTCAGACAAAGATGCTGCCTCACCCGCTGAGTTTCTCCAGCATTTTTGTCTACATTGCCATTTTAAATAGTGTGCGATGGGCTTAAGCCAATTAAATTGCTCGTTCTTTACGGGAAACCCGCCGACAGAAAACTATTCTCATTGGTGAGTGTGGAGGAGTGTGACTTTATTTATTTATTTAACTTTTTTGTGAGCATGAGAACTTCTGTCATCAGCGTGAGACTTTTGTCAAATGCGTGAGTCTCGCTCAATGCGTGAGAGTTGGCAGCCCTGGGTTCACCAGGATGTTGCCTGAGGTGGAACTTGTCAGATAAGAGGTTAGAGAGGATAGTTCCTTGAAGCAGAGAAGGTTAAGGGGCAACTTTACAGAGGTGTACAAGATTGTGTGTGGGATAGATAGAATAGGCAGTAAAAATCATTTTTCCGCCCCATATTTGTGGAGGTGCTCAAAACAAGAGCCTACAGAAATAAAGTGAGAACAAGAGGTTTTAAAGAATTACCCCTCACCTCCGCCCCCCTCACCCACACAAAGTAAAGGGGGTTGTAATTTGCCACACATCCAAAATGGTGGTGGAGGCAGATACTCTCACAACAGTTAAATAGGTATCTTTAGCAATCTTCAGCAGCACTGAGGTCAGTTTCTACTGCTGGATAAAATTCCATTGATACTATAATTCCAAAATCCCTCTTTCATAAAAAAGAAAGGATTCACATGAAATGCTATTTTTTTTTAAAAAAGCAATGGCTCCAATTTGTCTCTGGCAAAATAGCAGAATGGAAAACTAGTTTTGTTCATGGTTTAGAATTTGTAAGAGGCAACATCAATAAGATGCTGAGCTTAAAGTGTCAATTTTTAAAGCTTGCTGTCTAGATGGAATGGAAATCTAAGTGACATCCAACCTTGATACGGTAAATGTAACAGCATTTGAAAATTCCAGCTAATGCAATGTGTTTGAAGCAAACACAATCAGAATTCCAAGAGCAGAATCAAAGATATTTGGCAACACTCTGTCACTAGTTCAGGAACAAGATCTTTTTCACCATGGTGGTGAATTTGTGGAATTCATTGCTCCAGAAGGCTGTAGAGGCCGTCAATTGATATTTTTAAGTTAGAGATAGATAGATTCTTGATTAGTAAGGGTATCAGGGGTTCATGGGGAGAAGGTAGGATAATGGGGTTTGGAGGGAGAGATAGATAAGCCATGATGGAATGGCAGAGTAAACTTGATGGGTCAAATGGCCTAATTCTGCCCCTATCACTTATGAACTGGAACTACCACTGTTTGGGAGACATTTTTAGAGCCCACCTGTTCTCTGCTTTCCCACAACATTCCTCATCCTATTAATTTAAGCATACCCCAAATTTGGAAAGGGAAGGAACGGTCTTCAGTGAGCTGTGAAGCTGCAAGTTAAATTCTCTTACATCACCAGCATGTTCCTTTAAATAATGATAGTGCAATATGCTTCTGATTCTCTGGGATACTTCAAACATAGGCAAAGGTTGTACCCATAAAATCAAATTAGATTGGCAAGAGTGAAAATACCACACAAAAAACAAATATGAATTCAGATACGAGTCTGTGAACAACAGAATATCAGATGTTATGATGTGCATAGTAGACAGAAGTGCCCGTGGTCTTCTACAGTAGACAGTAGATAGTCTGATTTCCTGATGGGCTCTATTTCACCCAGATATGGTCGCCAAATGTTTAAGGGCTAAACTAGATTTGTGCCCAATTTGTACATTAAAAAACAAGTGCTATGCAGTCCAGTTTCTAGATACTAGCAGCAAAAAATAATAATAATTACAATTAATAATTACAATAGATGGTGACCAAACATCTCTAGAGAGATTGGGAAAGGGGGAGATGCAGCGAGACCTGGGTGTCATGGTACACCAGTCATTGAAGGTAGGCATGCAGGTGCAGCAGGCAGTAAAGAAAGCGAATGGTATGTTAGCTTTCATTGCAAAAAGGATTTGAGTATAGGAGCAGAGAGGTTCTACTGCAGTTGTACAGGGTCTTGGTGAGACCACACCTGAAGTATTGCGTACAGTTTTGGTCTCCAAATCTGAGGAAGGACATTATAGCCATAGAGGGAGTGCAGAGACGGTTCACCAGACTGATTCCTGGGATGTCAGGACTGTCTTAAGAAGAAAGACTGGATAGACTTGGTGCAGCATACTCTCTAGAATTTAGAAGATTGAGAGGGGATCTTATAGAAACTTACAAAATTCTTAAGGGGTTGGACAGGCTAGATGCAGGAAGATTGTTCCCGATGTTAGGGAAGTCCAGGACAAGGGGTCACAGCTTAAGGATAAAGGGGAAATCCTTTAAAAACGAGATGAGAAGAACTTTTTTCACGCAGAGAGTGGTGAATCTCTGGAACTCTCTGCCACAGAGGGTAGTTGAGGCCAGTTCATTGGCTATATTTAAGAGGGAGTTAGATGTGGCCCTTGTGGCTAAGGGGATCAGGGGGTATGGAGAGAAGGCAGGTACGGGATACTGAGTTGGATGATCAGCCATGATCATATTGAATGGCGGTGCAGGTTCGAAGGGCCGAATGGCCTACTCCTGCACCTAATTTCTATGTTTCTATGTTTCTATGAATGGATGACGTTTCTGGTCGAGACACTTCTGCAGAGCCGAAACGTCACCGTTCCTTCTTTCCTGAGATGCTGCCTGTTCTGCTGAGTTACTCCAGCATTTTGTGCCTGTCTTCTGTGTAAACCAACATCTGCAGTTCCATCATGTACATCTTGAAACACAGATGATCAGAGAAAGTCCTGAAGGGCAGGCAAAAGTTGTGGAGAAACTCAGCGGGTGCAGCAGCATCTATGGAGCGAAGGAAATAGGCAACGTTTCATGCCAAAATCCTTCTTCAGACTGATGTGGGGTGGGGTGGGGGGGGGAGAAGAAAAAAGAAAAGAAGAGGATAAGCCCGAGGGCTGAGGAAGAGCTGGGAAGGGGAGGAGACAGCAAGGGCTACCGGAAATTGGAGAAGTCAATGTTTAAAGTCCTGAAGGGCAGGATGTGTATAACAAACCTGACTGAAATTTCAAAGCAAATAGACACGGCTCTATCTATTGATGTTATTCCTACAAGGTAAAAAAACAGGGATAGATATTAAAACTGACCAGAGGTAATCTGCAATATTCCACAGCCCATGTTCAGTTGCAATCATTCACTATAATAAACTGTTGAAGGAATGTAAAAATCCGGATGGAATGGATGCGAGGGCTGTCCTTACGTAACCATCCAGCTCGCACAATAGCACACCTGGGGCAACCAGGCAAGTAACTAGCACTCGCCTCGTTCACTTTGCTTGCAATAGCTGCATTTAATGTCCAAATATTTTTCTTTAAAATCATATTTATCAATAACCTTTTTCTGCACAGGTCTGCAAGTGTGGTCCACAATCAATACATCATTCATTCTACATTGCCCATAATTTCAAGGGAAAACCACTTAAAAATGAATAGCACAAGTTTTACAATAGAAACTCATTTACATTATGCGATGTCCAATAATGATATGGGGTTAAACCAGTCTCCAGAGCAACCTGATAAAGGATGTTAACTAACAAATATTATCACATCCAGTTTGGTCTAACACACTCAATCTTTAATATTTTCATGAAGATATATGCTTAAATACATTCAATTACTACCCGTCCACCATCGTCCCAGGCAAGCTTGCAATTCGTAACACTGAACAGGGCTTTCTAATTAACACAGAACATTGAGAATGGTCACTTGATTGGGACCAGAAAATGATACCATAATCTCAAAATTGTTCCCATTTGATAAACTGGCTTCCGAGTGCATTTTAAATTCAACATAGAAATAACATGCCCGATCAATGAAATTCAACATGCAACAACATGCCTGATCAATTATCGTTCTTTTCACTCGTTACAATTAAAAGAGGAAGGTGTTGTGAAGTTAAGTGTAGCCTACCTTGTCGCACTGCCAACGTGGTTGTGTAAACCAGGAACAGGAGGATGTAGTTGAGAAAACTCTGAAACACGGGAGTGTTGGCATGGAAGTCCTCCACCAAGTACTTGCTAGTCAGGCCTATACCACAGATCAACAATGATAGCACCTGGCCCAGTGCCAGCGACACCAGCAGCTCTCTAAAGGAACAAGCGATCTGCGTATTAGGACACAGTTAATGACCAACGACAAATTATTTCACGGATTTAGTGGCAACACAGATAGGGCCAGGAGGCAGCCATTTTATTTACAATTAAGATGGATATAAAACCAACAAAAAGATTTACAAGCTTCTGTAACAGTAACTGTTCAAAAAACACATTTATTTTTGCCACGTTTAAAGTCTTCAGTAAGCATGTCTGAAAGAGAGAACAGTCAGCTGTCAGAACGACTGCTTTCACAGCCCAAGCCCCCTAGGTGAAATTGCAGTGTAAATTGAAAGGAGCTGCGTTTTCAGGCAAATGGCTTGTCACATCATCCTTCTGAGTGTAACCAGTGAATAGGAAGTTCTTGACCTGCCCCGACGACTTCACCCACAGTGGACACTCCATCTTCTCATTGAGGCCCACCATAAATTAAACTTTCAAGACAACAGGTTAATTATCTACCAATATCTGCTTCTTTGAGGCATCTTTTCCTAATGTGTGGGCTTTAATTTTAGAAGAAAATGGACAATTATAAAATCGTACGCACATTCCTTATACATCAGCCATTCGGGACCTATCATGCCTTATATTTTGGATTATTTGAGGAGAAAAATGTTTTTGTTCCTTTCCTTTCCAGACCACGGAGACTTGCCCTCACTTTCCATCTCACCATCCTCCATATTTTGGACAGCTTGAAAATGTTGCTGCCTCCAAGCACATCTCTAGCATTTTGTAGTAGCCATTTTCATCCTGACGATCTGGTTCACCAGAATGTCGCAGACAATAAGTGTGCATTATAACTTCCTCGTGGCTAACATTATTGAATCTGTTACATGCTAAACGCAAAGATGCAAGAGACATTATTATTGATTTACTCAACGGGATTTAAAAATACATTGATTGGTCACTGCTGATGCTGGATTCAGTACAACATTTTTTTTTGTTAGGCATGGTTCAAATTGAAACAGTTATATCTGGAGAGGACCAGGACTGGCACCTTTTTTGAGGATTGACAAGTGCCAATCCAGAAACTTAACAAGTTCAACCAGCTGTGTATCATACTTGGAATGACTTCTCTATCAGATGCATGTAAAATAATGTCACTTCTTGCACTATGTTCCTTTACAGCTTTCCTGGGATTTCAGATCATGCTGTTCCGGGATGCTTCCATTGTTCATCATCCCTGGAACAACCAAGTTCCAACAGCATTTCCAGCAATGTTCTGTTTCACAAACAAGAATTTTGCTTTTCATGGGATGAGATTTAATTTTGTAATAACAACCACTGGCTTAGTAAATATATGTCAGCCAAAAGAGTAGAGTAGCCTATAATTATTCTGCCAGAAAAATTACATTTCCATACAAAAAGTTGTTTTGTTTTGAAATGTCTTTGGGTACAAAATTAATTTCCAAAGGCATCTTGACAGATGGCAGTTTTCAAAATAATAATAATAATAATAACTTTATTTATAGAGCACTTTAAAACAACCACTGTTGCCACAAAGTGCTGTACATGACTAATCATGGACAAAAAATTATTACACGACAATAAAAACATTAAAAGAGAGAGTAAAAACAATAAAATTAAAAACATTAAAAGCACTAAAACAGGAGCAAAGTCTCAAGCAGGGTCAAAAGCCAAGGAATATAAATGTGTTTTAATACTGGTTTTGAAGATGGACAGTGAGGGGGCCTGTCTAATGTGCAACGGCAGAGTGGTCCATAGCGCCGGAGCAGCAACAGAGAAGGCTCTATCCCCTCTGAGCTTCCGCTTAGACCTCGGTACCTCCAGGAGCAGCTGATCAGCTGACCCGAGGCACCGGGCAGGAGCGTATGGATGAAGCAGCTCAGAGAGGTAAGGCGGGGCGAGCCCATTTAAAGATTTAAAAACAAATAAAATAATTTTAAAATGAACTCAAAAGTGCACCGGGAGCCAGTGGAGGGAGGCCAGAATTGGCGTTATGTGCTCCCTCTTTCGAGTTCCAGTTAAAAGGCGAGCAGCAGCATTTTGAACCAACTGGAGACGAGCCAGGGAAGATCGAGCAACTCCAAAATAGAGTGCGTTACAGTAATCCAGCCTAGATGTGATAAAGGCATGGATTACTGTTTCAAAATGCTGCCACTCAAGAATGGGCTTCACCTTTGCCAGCTGCCTTAGATGAAAGAAGCTGGACTTAACCACGGCGCCTATTTGATGATCTAATTTAAAATCACTGTCCATCCTGTGCAAAATCATGTGCAACATAATGTGTGTGCTCAGCCTAACATTTCCGTTGGGGAATTTAAAACAATAAATCAAAGTTGTCAACTTCCTGTAATATTGCAGCAAGGGAGGAGCGATTCCTCTGGGATCCCAGAATCTGCACAATCACGTATTGATCTCATGTCTTCAGTGCAGAATAGCCCGATTCAAGATCATCTGAATCACTTGACTATTCTATTTTTTTGTAATAATTCAAGTACTGCCTGTATTCTGAAATCCCGTTTGTTAATACACTTTTAACATAAAAGGAAAGTACATGATTTCTGTAAAATACAACTACATCCAAAGTCAAAATTATTGTGCAGGAAATCCAAGATTGAGTAACGTTTCTCCTTCACGTAAAAATTGAAGAGGAGATCAGTAAACGGCAACAGTATAAAAGTCAAGTTAGTTTCAGCAGCAAGTGTGCAGTGGAGATGAGGAGGAGATTTAAAAAGCAGCTGTTAATATCCCGGTATGACTGTTCCGGGTGTATAAAAAGGCAGGCACAGGCGGAGTGGCCTATTGAGAGCAGCTGTGTTGGGAGAGGCTAGGTGTTCAGGTGAATTGCTGTGTTTGAGGGCAAGTGTACAGCCTATGACACAGAAGGCTTTGGCAAGGTGGCTGACTGCAGTGTGATGACAGGATAAGGCAAGATCTTTTTTATTTCTGTCTGGGACTTCTCCTTGGTCTTAAAGCAATAAGAATGACAGTTAGGCCATCGCTAAGTTCCTCATGAGCTTTCTGTCCTGGGCCTCCTCCATTGTCAGAGTGAGGCCCAGCACAAATTGGAGGACAGCACCTCGTATTTCGCTTGGGTAGCTTACACCTCAGCGGTATGAACATTGACGTATCTAACTTTAGATACCCCTTGCTTTCCCTCTCTATCGCCTCCCCCTTCCCAGTTCTCCCATTAGTCTTACTGTCTCCGACTACATTCTATCTTTGTCCCGTCCCCTCCCCTGACACCAGTTTGAAGAAGTGTCTCAACCTGAAACGTCACCCATTCATTCTGTCCAGAGATGCTGCCTGGCCCGCTGAGTTACTCCAGCATTTTGTGTCTGCCTTCGATTTAAACCAGCAAATGCAGTTCTTTCCTACACACGGTATGTTTCTCCGGTAGGATGTGGGGAGACAGGGATACTTCCAACGTCCACAAGGATTATACCTGTCCAGCTCCTGACAGACCAAACAAGGGAAATGGAGCTGTGGCAGAACGTCCAGAAGAATGAGACAGGAATCATAGTGAAGTGGACACACCCCAGGTGCAAGCAAAAAGTAGATGGGTGATGGTAGGAGTAGGTAGATAGGGCAGATGAATGATAAGATTGCACGGTGTACAGAGTTGAGTTTTGGTTACCGTATTGCAGAAAGGTACCATTAAGCTGAAAAAGATACAAGAAATTATGAGGATGCTGCCAGGACTAGAGGGTCTGAACTATTGCAAAAACCTAGATAGACTAGGACTTTATTTCTTGGAACGCAAGAGGCTGAGGGGTGATATTACAGAACTGTGTAAAACTTTGAAGGGAATAGATAGTGTGAATCCAGAATCTTATCATAAGGTAGGGGAATCAAAATTAAAGGCTACAAGTTTAGTCTGAGAAGAAAAGGCTTAATAGGAACCCGAGGGGTAACATTTCCAGCGGTTATTATATATATGTGACAAACTGCCAGAGGAAGTAGTTATAGAATACAATTATGAAATGTAAAGGAAATTTGGACTGCTATATGGACAGGATAGGTTTAAAGTTACTTGGGGTAAATGCAGGCAAATGGGACTAGCTTAGATGGGACATCTTGGTCAGAAGGGCCCAGGGCTGGCCTGTTGCTGTGCTGTATGACTCTAACCATATGTTCTAAAATCCATACATCCATGCAACCAACCCACACAGGAGTTAACTCTTGTCGCCACTTGTTCCAGCTCCTTCCACTTAACTACCTAGCTTGAACTTGTGCCATTCTGCTTCCTCAGACATAGAAATGTGAACTTGCTCAGAATTCCATATCTCATCAGTATGGACAACGAATTCTTCCAATTCCTACTTTTACATAAAAACAGGCCCGACTACAAAGACCATGAGCGCATGTGTGCATCTTCTTCAGGACCACTAAAATGGAAACAGCACAATCTCAATGTAAATTAACTTCCATTTATTGCAGTGCGCCACTTTTGTGAATTTTATGTTGTAAATATTACTGTAGAAATCAAAGTTACAACTTCTTAAGCGACTTCAAAATTTGTTGATATTGGGAATTGGTCGAAATTAGTTCACAATAGAGGATGTTTCCACTAGTGGGAGAGTCTACAACCGAAGGTCATAGCCTCAGGACGTTCCTTTCGGAAGGAGATGAGGATGAATTGCTTAGCCAAAGGATGGTAAATCTGTGGAATTCTTTGCCGCAGAAGGCTGTGGACGCCGTCAATGGATATTTTTAAGGTAGTTAGATAGATTCTTGATTAGTACGGGTGTTAGGAGGGAGAGATAGATCAGCTATGATTGAATGGCGCAGTAGATTTGATGGGCCAAATGGCCTAATTCTGTTCCTATCTCTTATGACAAACACTTTGCAACACACACACTCTCTCACTCACTCTCCTCCTTGCAAGAGAAAGTGTTTAGCAACCGCAGGCTAATAGAAAGGCTTTTTAATAGCACAATATACAAACTAGAGAAGAATTGGAGATCACTGAATACGACTCATTTCCCTTATATCAAACTTTTTCTACATCTCACCATCTGTTCCGGTTTATAAGAACAAACTGATTCACATTTGTGTAGACTAAGTAAAGCATAGCTGACAGTCCCATTTCACTGCTCTTTCCCCATAGCCATTGCAAATTTTCTTCTGACAGTTATCCAAATCCCATTTCAAGACCCTTTTCCCAATTCTTGAGTTACCCATGGACAATAAAGTACTGAGTGCAAAATGATTAAAAATCTCATCAACAGAGGCCTAGTTTAGAGATACAACACAAAAACAAGCTCTTTGGCCCACCAAGTCCACATCAACCATCGATCACCCATTCGCACTAGTTCTGTTATCCTACTTTCTCATCCACTCTCTACACACTAGAGGCAAATTTACAGAGGCCAATTAACAGACAAACCCACGCATCTTTGGAATGTGGGAGGAAATCTGAACATGTGGGAAACCAACACAGTCACAGGGGGAACATGCAAACTCCACACAGACAGCACCCGAGGTCAGGATCGAACCAGAATCTCCAGTGTTGCGAGACAACAGCTCTACTAGCTGTGGGACTGTGCTGCCCTAGTATGATAGAGACTTTTTCTCGCAGTATTCCTGCGTGACGCTGATCTACTACCAGCATTTAGCTGAAGTCAAAGTCGTTTCTAAATGATAGGCTAATTTAAATTACTGGAGCAATTGAAATACACCCCCACTATAACCAAGAACATGAACCTGCACCACGCCTCGGGTGAAATAACTGTCACTGGTTTATTATTAGCTCTCGAGGGTACTATTTACTTGCTTCTGAGAGGTAATGAATTATCTCTGGGATCAATTACTTTTGTCTTAAGAGCTAGGAATTTTTAGGGCCTACTATTTTATGGTGAGCTAGTAAGCAGTTTGGTGTTTAAGCACCAAGGTAATTGTCATTTCTACCTTGGCATCATGTAATTGTTATTTTATTCCATCATAGACTTTAGGCATCATTGCCAAGGGCAATAGACACAAAATGCTGGAGTAACTCAGCGGGTCAGGCAGCATCTCTGGAAAAAAAAAAATAGGTGACGTTTCGGGTTGAGACCCTTCTTCAGAACGAGGACGGCATTTATTGACTATTCCCAATTGGTCTGAAAGTAGTAGTAACGAGCCATTATCTGGATACACACTGATGGTCCTCTTACACTATCGCTGCAGTGTTACAGCATTTATTATCGGCAAGAACGATGGCGTAGATTTCTATGCCAGACTGTTGGAGGGAAATGTTAGGGAGGCACTAGCTTCGTATGCCTTCTTGGTTAAGAAATTTGTTTTTGAAGGCCTTCAAGAAATGTTGTTTATTTATACCTGGGAATTCATGAAGGGAGATTTGCAAGTACCTATTTTACCTGGAGACTTGGGCATGAGGGAAATACAAACACTATGTCCAATGGTTAGTCAGTGGCTGTGGCCTCATTTGCACATCAGAATGTTGATTGTAGTCCGACCACAATGGCATAATGATTGAAATTAATTTGACAGGAAGTTCAAGCTGCTACTGATGGCCCAGAGTGATCTGGGAGTCAGGAGCAGAGGCATTGCCATCAGCAAGGTGGGAGAAGTCAAGGCACGGGAAGCCCAAGGTCTGCTTGTGGACAGTAGAAGATGTTACTGCTGGTGCAGAGGAAAACATCAACATAAAATTAACTACTCAGGCCAAGGGGCTGTCAGGTCTAAGACATTGAATCCGATTTAATATCATCTGTTACATAGAATTGCTTAAAGACAAAAATCAATCCCTTTTATTTTCTTATTCAAACCCAATAACAAGGGATGAAGCATCCTGTTCAATTATCTAAAAGGAACTCCACAGAAGTGGTCCCCGATGTCACAACTCACAACTCTTGGCATAATTAATAATTATACAAGGCATTAATTATCAATTGAAATGAAGGCTGTAATTCATAGAATAATACCGTACAGAAATTGGCCTCTCGACCCAACTAGACCAAAATGTCTACCTGAGCTAGTCCCATTTGTCTGCATTTGGCCCACGTCTCTCCAAATCTTTTCTATCCCTGTGCCTGACTAAACGTATTTTAAACATTGTGATTGTAGCTGCCTCTGCAACTTATTCCATTTACTTACCACCATCTATGTGAAAAAGTTACCCCTCATATCCCTTTTAAATCTTTCCGTTAAATTTATGCCCTTCAGTTTTTAACATCCCAAACACTAGAAAATAAATTGACAATTCACCTTTTTTATGCACTTCATGAATTTATATACCTCTATAAGATCACCACTCAGCTTCAGGAAAAAAGTATTTGCCTATCAAGCCTCCACCCACAACCCAAGCCCTCCAGTTCCCGCAACATCTTCGCAAATCTTTTCTGCATCCTATTCAACTCAATGACATTTTGCCCATAGCTGGGTGAACAGAGCTTCTTCAATCCATTGCACAAAATGTGAGCTTTGGAAAGAGGTTTCAAATAGCTCTGCACTACAATTTTTTTTCAGCCTCCACAGGCTCCTGAATAAATGTTCCTCTTAATTCCAAGGCTTCCTGTGCAACAGCACGGCAACATTGAGAGCCTGACTGCTTCCACAAGTGAGATGAATGTGAAAGCTGCGATAAATTAAGGTAGTAAACTGGAATAACTTGTTTGTGATGTAGCTCATAACCAACATGGCCCATTTTTCATACTTTTATTGCAACACAAATCCACTCTCAATTTTCTTTGCTTGCCGTGTACCTGTCTAAAGATACATTTTATTTGATTAGACTTTGCCAATTATTCAGCCACAGTTTAAGAATAAGCCATTTAGAACGGAGACGAGGAACTTTTTCTCACAGAGAGTGGTGAGTGTGGAATTCTCTGCCTCAGAGGGCAGTGGAGGCAGGATCTCTGGATGCTTTCAAGAGAGAGCTAGATAGGGCTCTTAAAATAGCGGAGTCAGGGGATATGGGGAGAAGGCAGGGACGGGGTGCTGATTGGGGATGATCAGCCATGATCACATTGAATGGCGGTGCTGGTTCGAAGGGCCGAATGGCCTACTCCTGCACCTATTGTCTATTGTCTATTATTCTAGCTGGTTATTTCAGTAGATAAGATTAAAAAACCATGCAAGTTGCAATATTTGTCACAGACAAATAAGAGAATCCCTGCAGAATGAATCCCAGTAAATAACAATTCTTATGGACTTTCGGCTTCAATGGAGACAGTTCAATGGAAAGTTTGAGCAACTTTACTCCATTTTTGTTTAAATGCTCTTTCATTCCGTTATTGGTGCCCATGGATTGCTGCTCATCCACCTGTGTGGAAATATGACATAATACAAGCTGGAGAAATTAAATTGTAGAAGTCCATTGTGATCCCACAAGTACCTATCCTTGATATTTTGTTGAGTTTGGATGAATTGGAAGGGGATATTACGCCGGACGTACTGCTTGACGCATAAATGACACATGGCCAATGATAAAGCTGCGCAAGGAGAAAAGTGTAGCTTCATATATGAATAATAACATTCGCCAAAAGTCAACTGAAAATCCTTGCAATTTGATCATTTTAACTCGTGAAAAAGATGCAGATTTGTTCTAATGTTGGAAGGGTGACGGATCCAATACTAAAGGGTATGATAGAACTGAAAAATTACTGGGGCAGACCATCTCATAGAAATAATATAGGTTAGCAAGAGATATAATAAAGCCAATAACATTAACATTTCTAATGGTTGGGAAAATAGTATCAAAGGCCGGCAAACTCTTTTTTTATGACCGTCCTAATAGGATTCCTAAATAAATTGAGCCTGGTTGTAAAGTATAATTTTCTGCCACAAGTCAGAAAATATTTATAAAATAGGTTATAAAGAAGCACATCAAGTAGTAAAGAGTTGAATTTGATGAGAAGTAAAAATACAGGCACGGTCCTAAGTTACAAAAGATACAAAGACACAGCAGCTCACTGTGAATCTCTGATTAATACTAAATATCTAATCAGCATTCAGATGCTAGTGCAAGGAACCCTGTGCATGCAGGAAATCACAGAGTGATGCAAAGTGAATCGTGCATCGGCAAAGCACAACCCGTGCATCAACGAAGCAAGGAACACTCAAATGTTGCTTTAAGATTTAGTAACCGCCAGCCAGCCATACTCACAAAAAAAGACAAAGTACTGGAGTAACTCTGTGGGTCAAGCAGCATCTCCGATTTTCAGTCGGACCCTTTGTCCCAACCCAAAACAGCACCTAGCCACGTTCTCGTGAGATGCAGTCTGACCTGCTGGGTTACTCCAGCAATTTGTGTCTTTTTTTTTAATAAACCAGTTTCTGCAGTTCTTTGTGTTTTACTATTCTCACAACACATTTCTCGATTTAAAGTATTGGCTCCTCACAATTTTTATTTAACTTGTCCTTTTGTGCGACTTATGTTTGGGGCAGAGATCTTATTACAGCATGCAAACAGTTATTCCTACACCACAGATTCATGCATAAGGCGAGTTGTGGCGCACACCAATAAGATGACGTGGGGAAAATGAACAAGAACAAAAATGGGTCTCCATTTAGTGACCACTGGTACCTAAAGTCGGGAGAATCAAGGAAACAAAAACACAACATTCTTCATAGTTATTGCCTGGATTGCACTAGCGACTCTGAGCTTCATTGTTTTTGCACTTTATTGTTTTCTTTAATTTATGGAATTTCTTGCTGTTTACTATGGTATCTACTGAGTACTATGTGTTGTACTGTTGCAAGGAAGAATTTCATATTTCGGGACATTTGGCACTAAAACATGCTTGATTCTTGACAGTTTATATTGCATCTTATCAGACTGAAATGGACACAGCATTGATTAACCCTGCAAATCAAACTAGCTAATGATGTGTTAGGTATGAGGCCACGTGCATCATGTACAGGAGAACAGTCAGGCTCTCCAGAGGCAATTCATTTCCATTCAACTGGGACATTCATCTCACTTCCCAAAGGCACTTTGCCCTCATCATGCACACTAATCAAAATTCCCTCTTGCATCGGCAGTAAAAGGTAGATTGATTGAAGCTCACATCAATAGAATCCAGAGAGGACCAGGGAGCCGCTCATTTCATTTATCAAGTTGTGCATAACTAAATTAACGCAGTGTGTTCCCAAAAAGGTAGAGAGCTCTAATCTATTTATTCTTCAATCAATCAATCAATTTTATTTGTATAGCACATTTAAAAACAACTCACGTTGACCAAAGTGCTGTACATCATTTGCAGGTACTGATGTGCTACATACAGACCTTATTTATGCTCAACCTACTCCACTAAACCAACGAATGCAGCTGTAGGAATAGTTGAGTTTTATGGCATATAAAGAATTGATTGGGTATTTCTTTACTGGGATAACATTTTATTTTCACAGGTTTTTTCATTATTGGGTTGCATCTCTGTGATTTGCTGCAGAGTTCCTTTCACTAGGGTTTGAATGTTGATCAAACCATCATTATCAATTAGGATATTGTGAATTTACACAACCCAAATTTAAGGAGAAAAGCCTTACTAACTACAAATTTATCTTGGGACCGCTCATGTGCATAAAGTATTTGATTACAATTCTTTCAATGCGATTGTAATTTCTGAAAAAATATTTACACCTTCACGCCTGCAAATGTTACTTTATCATCTTAGTTTACTAATACATTCTGCATTAAACAAATAATCTGAAGTGCGTGTGATACGTTTGGCTGCTCCAACAGCATTATATGGGTTGTTTGTGATCATGAATCAGGTGATTGATATACTGGGTTTCCCACCCGCTCATCCAAACATCCAACAAACCAAGGCTAGGTACTTCTACAGTTAAAATTTGCCACTTGCTACAGCACAGAGATAGCACAAAAGAGCTGCTTCACCAATGAACCCAAGAGAAAAGATGGGACATGTCAAATTTGTCAAAGTCAATTCTGGCTTCAGACTGCCTTGCAATGTTTTATTATAAAGAGTGCAAAGGGAGAGATTTGTCACATAATCCCATATACACCCTTAATCATATTTAAGGTCATAGAGATTCAAACCCTTAGGGCATTTTAAAGCCAAAGACTTGGCTATGCCTGCTCCATTCAACATGATCGGGCAAATAGTCCTCAACTCTTCTTTTGTGCCAGTCTCATAGCTCTTCAATTCATTGAACTTTCTAAAACTTATCAATTTCCGCTTTAAATACCAACTATGATCTGTTCCTCACGATGCTCCAGGGTTGAGAATTTCATCAGTTCATACCCATCGAAGAGAAGTTTTCCTAGAGACCTCAGTGGTTTAGGATATGTTTAGATTTATCTCTAAACTCCACAATTTCTTGCGGTCTTGGAAAGAACTGTTCATAAGTAATAGGAACAGAATTAAGCCATTCAGCCCATCAATTCTACTCTGCTATTCGATCATGACTGATCTATCTTTCCCTCTCAACCCCATATTCATGCATTCTCCCCATAACTTCTAATACCCTTACTAATCAAGAATGTTCCCAAACCAAGCAGCAATGCAACTGAACAACATGCATTCTATGGTGCATCTGCATTCGTTTGTAAGAGTCAATAGAGACATGCTGAATTTCTTCAGTCTCCTAAGGAAGTAGAGGCATTGATGTGCCTTCTTGGTTGTCGCATCAATATGGTTGTTCCATGACAGATCGTTGGTAATATTAACACCAAGGAACGTGAAGTTACCGGACAAATGATGGTCAGGCAAGTGACCGTCCTTAATCTTCTCACTTCCTCAACATTCACGATTCTCTTTCTTGTGGAAGTATCTTGATCTTTATGGCGCTATGCCCCCCCTCAAGATCTTGTATGTTTGTACAGCTTTACCTCTTTTTTTTTTAAACTTCAAATAATATAGATCAAAGTTCTTTGACTACTCATGTTCTTTAGCTCTCATTCCAGGAATTAAAGAGAAGTTTAGGGTTTAAATTCCAGAACGTATACTTGAACCAATTGAAGGCACAGCTTTTAATAACGGGTCCAAGGAAATGGGGTATATGTGTTAAATGACTATGCGTGTGTGCGCACATGCGTGTTCATGAAGGTTAATTGCATGGTAATGGAAAGATCAAATATAATGGTTTTTAGTTTGAGAATTGCACCTTCAGCCCACCGAGTCTACGCCAACCAGCGATCCCCGCATATTAACACTATCCTACACACGCTAGGGCCAATTTTTTATATTTACCAAGCTAGTTTACCTCCCTACCTGTACATCTTCAGAGTGTGGGAGGAAACCGAAGATATCAAAGAAAACCCACGTTGGTCACGGGGAGGATGTACAAACTCCATGCAGAGAGCACCCGTAGTTGGGATCGAATCAGGGTGTCCAGCAAGAGCGGAGCTGCGGGATATCGAGGAGACCCTAGTGAAGCTGCGGGATATCAAATATTAATTAATAAAAAAAATGTATATGCAGGATATTATAGATGAGGCTCTCACAGAGGTCTCCACAATAACCCGCAACTCTGCTCTTGCTTCCCCTCCTCCCATTCGCAACAAGGACAGAGTCCCTCTTGTCCTCACTTTCCACCCCATCAGCCATCACAGACAGCACATAATCCTCCGACATTTTTGCCACCTCCAATGGGATCCCACTACAAGCCACGTCTTTCCACCTCCACTCCTTTCTGCTTTCCACAGAGACCGTTCCCTCCCCAACTCCCTGGTCAACTCGTCCCTTCCCATCTAAACCACCCCCTCCCCATGTACATTCCCCTATAACTGCAGGAGATGCAACACAGCTCCCTTCACTTCCCCCCTCGATATCGTCCAAGCACCCCGAAAGCCTTTTCAGGTGAAGCAGAGGTTCAATTGCATCTCCAACCTCATCTAGTGTATCCGCTGTTCCAGGTGTCGAATCCTGTATATCGATGAGACCAAGCGCAGGCTCGGCGATCGTTTTGCTGAACACCTCCGCTCAGTCCGCCTAACCCGACCTGATCACCCGGCTGCTCAGCACTTTAGCTCCGCACCACCGTTCCCAATCTGACATTTATCCTGGGCCTCCTCCATTGTCAGAGTGAGGCCCAGTACAAATTGGAGGAACAGCACCTTATATTTCGCTTGGGTAGCTTACACCCCAGCGGTTTGAACATTGACTTCTCTCACTTCAAGTAGCCCTTGCTTTCCCTCTCTCTCTCCATCTCCTCCACTTTCCCAGTTCTCCCACTAGTCTTATTGTCTCCGACTACATTTTATCTCTGTCCTGCCCAGTCCCCCGACGGTACCCGGACGTGGCTCCGACAGACAAAAAGCCGGAGCAAAGAAGTCGAAGCCAAAGAACCGAATGGAAACGAGGCCGAAACGTCAATGAACCGAAAGAGTCCGAAGACGAAACCCCTACTAACCGAAAGGATGGGACGCCTACATGCAAACTAACCGAAAGGGCGAGACGCCTAAAAGCCAACTAACCGAAAAGCTGCGTCGCCTAAAAGCAAACTTACCGAATGGTCGAAACGCCACCTACCCGAAAGGCGGAGTCACGTACAAGCGAAAGGACCAACCGCCACTCAACAGGAAAGTCCAATAACGGACTTGACGTTGCCGGGGGGGCGGGACTTGCCACGATTGGTCCAGGCCCCCGCGTCCATCACATCACTGTGAAGGCATGAACATTGTCCCAAACCTCCGCTCCACCCGACCCGCAGCCCGCGAAGGGTGGCCGTGGGAGAGTGGGGGCTGTACACCTTCGGCCGCTTTCAACTTGGTGCTTGGGTTCAGATTTTAGCTTTTCGGTTTGTTGGCTTTTAGGCGTCCCGTCCTTTCTGTTAGTTTGCATGTAGGCGTCCCATCCTTTCGGTTAGTAGGCGTTTCGTCTTCGGACTCTTTCGGTTTATTGGCGTTTCAGCCTCGTTTCCATTCGGTTCTTTGACTTCTTTGCCTCGGCCTCTCGTCTGTCGGCGCCACGTCCACACATGTACCCTGACATCAGTCTGAAGAAGGGTCTCGACCCCGAAACGTCACCTATTCCTTCTCTCCAGAGATGCTGCCTATCCCGCTGAGTTACTTCAGCATTTTATGTCTACCAAAGTTAATTTTACATACTTCCAGCCAAATGAACTTCAGACTTAATTTTCTCCTTTCCCATTAGATGCCAACTGACATTCCAAATGATTCTCTCTGCAAGATTTATATATTTTATTAATTTTATCATACTCGACAATCAAAAAGACTGGGACTGTAATTCCTTTATGTATTCTGTGCAACTGTTTTCTATCTGAAAGAATGAAATTACAAATGTCTGGTTTAATAGACTTTCAACAAACTGATTCAACGGTTACATGAAATTGGGTAACATTTCACCATTTACACCAGGAGAACATTGAACTCACAGTACTGTCACATTTCATTATTTCAAGTTTTTTTAAGTTGCCTATTTAGTTATATTTTTTTATCTACAAAGCATCCAGTCAGATTGGTTCTCAGAACAATCTCCCCAGAAACATTTTAATTTCCCATTTTTTGTGTCATAGTTACAGTGAGCAATAAATTGTTAGTCACCAAAGTTTAATGTAAGCAGCGGGTCAACTTTCCACTGCCTGCTGCTTGAGTGGAGCCAGCACCGTGATATTGAATAGTTGGCATCACTGCAGGGAACCAAAGTTATTAGTGTGACAAGATATCCTGGTATTCCATACCTAGCAGCATTATGGAATAGTTTATCCTACTGGTGAAGTGGTTCAAAAGAAATGTTGCCATACCTTTTCCAAATGCAGGCAGGTGGGACTGGTGTAGGTGGGACATGTTGGTCAGTGTGGGCAAATAGGACTGAATGGCTTGTTTCCACACTGTCTTCTCTACTGTCTTCTCTACTGTCTTCTCTACTGTCTTCTCTACTGCTAGGGATGGGTAATATATGCTAGCCATACCATCGCTCATCATGTCCAAGGAACGAATGAATCACAACAAAATCCAAAGCACATCTTCCTGTCCCTGAACTTATTTAAACTGATAATGGATTAAACGGTTTATCTAACTGTGGTTTCTAAAGTTTGGCTATGTGTAAAATAATTAGTATGTTTACCTTGAAAGACACCCACTTATTTAAAAGTACCTCAGTGCATGAAGCACCTTGAGAGAAAGTCTCACAGAGATGTCTCGGGATTGCATCCTACCTGCAGAACCGAGGCTGGAAATTCACTTAATTGGGAACAAAAATGTGAAAAACATGCCAGCCCAATCCAACATTGGACAATTATTAAGTAAAAACTGCAGATTCGGCATCTTCAAAATTAACAGAAAATGCTGGAAATCCTCAAGTCAGGTAACATCTGTAGGAAGGGAAACCAAGCTGCCAGTTCAGGTCAAAGACCCTTCATTGGAACATATGTCCAAATGCGTGGATGCTGTCATGTTTGTGCTTCATTCACACTTCTTCCCACCCCCAGTATTTCAGTTAATTGCAAAATGTATTTTACAGTTGTTACATGTTCACAGTTTTTACTCCAAATACATGAAAATACTTACTAATAGGATTTGGATCTTGGATTCGGCATTAGGACAAAATTACTTCAGAAAAAAGCGTAGAATCCATTTATTTTACTTTTAATAACATGTTTATTCAATTTATTTTGATATTCTTATTTTAAAATCTAATGGAGCTGTTAAAATTGATTTGTTTGGAATGGTGATATAGAATTTGCCATGGGTGAGAAAATCATCCACAGAGCTGTCTAGACACATTCCTGCTTGTCATGTTCATTTTCCTGCAAGTAAACTTACCTTGAGTATTGTCATTTCTAAAAGCAGGCAGTTCCAAATAATTACTTGAGGTTTAGGCTCCAGGAATTGATAGAAATGTTTGTACTTGAAAATAAATCAGGTGAAAGAAATTGCTGAGTGATAAAACCCAATTTAAAAAAAAACAGTACGTTTTAAAAGGTGCAGCTCTAATGACCAAAGTCCTGAGAGGAACAAATTGGATAGATGGGGTTAATATCTCAAGGTGATAACACAGCAGCTGCTGGCCCTGTAAATAGTGACACACCCAGGCAATGAAAGTTGAATTTATTGTTCAAAGCATTGATTAAGATAGACTCTATTTACCAAGAACTTTTCAGCTTCTCAAAGGACCATTAGTTTGTTTGCTAACACATGCTTACTCCACACCCCAGTCACCAGAAAATTTAGTCGCACACCACAGAACCCTACAGAGACTTTTCCAAATGGATCTGGGATATTCCAGCTATTTGGCCCATCAAGTCTACTCCATCATTTAATGATGGCTGTTCCCGATGTTAGGGAAGTCCAGGACAAGGGGTCTCCCCCTGCTTCCCCCATAACCCCGTCACCTGTACTAATCAATAATCTATCTAGCTCTGCCTTAAAAATATCCACTGGCTTGGCCTACACAGCCTTCTGTGGCAATGAATTCCACATATTTCACCACCCTCTGACAAAATAAATTCCTCCTCATCTCCTTTCTTAAGGAATGTCCTTTAATTCTGAGGCTATTATTTCTGATCCTAGACCCTTGCACTAGTGGAAACATCCTCTCTACGTCCACTCAATCCAGGCCTTTCACTATTTGATAGGTTTCAGTGAGGTTCCTTCTCATTCTTCTTATATTGTCCAGCCTTTTGACCAATAACCTGGAAGGGCTCTGAAGTGATGACTATGGATGTTTACAATTCCTATACAATTGGAACAGGTACTGAACAATGCAAATTATTTTTGAAAGATTATTGCAACCAAATAGTTTTCTCACAATTGAGCTAACATTTCAGTGTAAAATTAGTTATTAATCAAAACGTTCACACATTGGGAAAGATTAGGAATCAAAAAACTTGGAGTTCTTTATCAGATGGGAACTCATTTCAAGAATTACAGTCGAAATATCAACTGAACGGTAGTCAATATTTTAGATATCTTCAAATTCGAGACTATCTGAAATCATATACCCAAGACTATCAATCTTTGTTGCCAGACATACTAGACGAATGTATGAATAGAAACTCTGAGTCAAACAAGTTAATATCATATCTGTATAACGCCCTTTCAAATATAGAAATCCCATCGTCAGAAGTAATTAGAAGAGCCTGGGAAGATGAACTTGGCCTAAAAATTTTAAAAGACAGATGGGAGGAAAACCTATATATACACAATTGTTCGATTAACATAAGGCATTTGTTAATCCAATTTAAAATACTGCACAGACTATTATTCAAAGTCTAAACTGAATAAGATCTTTCCAAATGTATCTCCTATTTGCGATAAATGTCTTCTTCAGGAAGCAACTATAACCCATTCCTTTGTCTCTTGTATAAAGTTACATACTTTCTGGAGAGGAATTTTTGAATTTTTTTCAAAAACACTAAAAATACAATTCGATCCCGTCACAGAATTGATTATTCTAGGCATGTCAGAAGCCTGCTCTGAGCTATTATTATTTCAAAGACGTTTCCTTAATTATGGTCTGATAATGGTGAAAAAACTAATACTCAAATTTTGGAAACACACATCAGTCCCTACTCTTAAGATGTGGATTACAAACATGTCCGAGACGCTACATCTTGACAATATTAGACTTGTCTTGGCAGATAAACCAGAGCATGTTTCGAAGACATGGACACCATTCATTGATTTATTACAAGGATAGCATGGCACAACACAACTTTGGATTTAAATCTAATTACGGGTTGGGTGAGGTGGGTGGGGAGGGATGTGAGGCAGGTATATCACCACTTTTTTTTCTTTCTCTTTTTGTCCTTTTATTTTTCATTTTTTCTATTCTTCTTTTCTTTCTTTTATTTATTCACTCTTTAGCTACACCACGTTGAGTCTAGGGGTTCTATCTTTGCACATCTCACTTTTTCTCTTTCTTGCTTTTTCTCCTTTCTTTTCTTCCAACTATAGCTAAAAAGTTAAAATTGAAGCTGTACAATAACTATAATTTTATATGCCGTTGGTTCTATTTTTGTACACTTGCTTCTAATAAATTTTTTTAAAGTAATTTAAAATTAATTGAAAAAAGGCTCACAACTGGAATTGCACAGACTTACTTTATTTAGCTAACACTATGAATGTAGGCCGATGTCCTTACCTTTTTCTCATAATGAATTCTGCAATAATGTTTTAGGTTAGATTAACATGCATCACTTAATTGAAACAGGCCGATTTCATGTGTTCTTAACATTTTTCTGAAACCTTACAAATCTCTCTGGAAAAAAAAGCTCCTCTGGTCATTTTTCATTCTCCACAGATTCATTCCCAGTGATTTATCATCATTTGAGAAGAACTTGTCAAGCAATTCAAAGAATGGATATCAAGCAATTCCCAAATAAATATCACTCCAAGGAGGCTAACTAAGATCATAACCCTGTCGCAGCTCGAAGTCGCAGCAAAGGATCGTAATGTTGCAGCGATGAGCAGAGCTTCTGTATCCAGGATGGTTAAGCAAGGGTCTAAAACCGGATCACTATCTCCCGGGTATGGCCACAAAAATAGCCTGAAAACCTGTGAAAAAACAATTACTAATTGCTGCGATGAAGAATAAACTATAACAGTGGGCTTTATACAATAAAAGGATGGACTTGAGAACTGGAGAAAGGGTGTTATTCAGTGACAAAAGCCATTTCCTAGCGTAGCTAACATGTTCAGAGATCAGTCAGAGAGCCAGTGAGAAAATGCCATCAACCAGTTCATCAAACATAATAAAAAGATGATGTACTGAGGGTTGTTTCAGCTACTATGGTGTTGGTCCGCTGCACCCAGAGGACGAAGGTGAGATTGTCACAAGATATCGATGTATTGCAGAGACGAGTGCTGCCGAAGACTTTTCCACATGGATCTGGCATATTCCAGCAAGACCTTGCACCGCGCCACACATCAAAGATGGTGACATTATTTCTCCAGTAGAAGGGGATAAGCGTCATGGGGTGGCCTGGCATCTCGTCTGACCCGAATCCGATTGAGAATTTGTAGTTAACTTAAAGGAGGGACTGAACGGAAAGGACTGCTACACAAGACATAAGTTCATCGAGGCTGTAATTCAGTTGTGATAGAGGTGAAAAAAAAAATCCTTGGAAATTATCAGAATCTGGTCAATTCCTTGCCAAATACTTGACAACGAACCATGGGGCAATATAAAGTATAAATATAAAGCAATATAAATATAGACTCTCTCTAACTTCTACAGGTGCACAGTAGAGAGCATACTGACCGGTTGCATCGTGGCTTGGTTCGGCAATTTGAGCGCCCTGGAGAGGAAGAGACTACAAAAAGTAGTAAACCACCCAGTCCATCATCGGTCTGACCTTCCTTTTCCATCGAGGGGATTTATCGCATTCGCTGCCTCACAAAGGCTGGCAGTATCATCAAGACCCACACCATCCTGGCCACACACTCATCTCCCTGCTACCTTCAGGTAGAAGGTACAGGAGCCTGAAGACTGCAACAACCAGGTTCAGGAATAGCTACTTCCCCACAGCCATCAGCCTATTAAACCTGGCTCGGACAAAACTCTGATTATTATGAACCCATTTTCTGTTATTTGCACTTTATCAGTTTATTTATCCATGTGTGTATATATTTATATTATGGTATACACACTTATCTGTTTTGTAGTAAATGCCTACTATGTTCTGTGTGCTGAAGCAAAGCAAGAATTTCATTGGCCTATACAGGGACACATGACAATAAACTCACTTGAACACTTGAAGTATTAAAGACACAGTGGTGCAATTATAATGAATAAAAGGTAGCCATGCAACAGGTATTTTTACCTGTTACATCGAAGTGTATGCTTTATTCAATTAATTTGCCCAAGGAGGATAAATTTAGGCCAATGGAGAAGATTGTAGGACTCCGAGCAAAGACCAGGCGAGTGGGTACAGTACACAATGTGCTAACCTGTCTCATTGTAGCCTGTGCAATGTTTCTATGATATGCCCCAAGTAATATTAATCCCTTCTAAAAAAAAGTAACACAGCAAATTAAGGTCATATTTTCAAATCCTTTGAGTAGAAACAAAGATAAAATATTGATAAACATACTGGAAAATCATGATAAACTCAATTTAGTGGAACTGAATTAATTTTGCCAATAAAAAGATCAGTAACTTTTTAGCTCCACGCAAATCTCTGGATGTACGAGGTTATTTTTTATTTTGAGTTTCGATCCTAATTAAAAGGCAACTAAATGAAAACCAATGGAAAGAATCTAAATTTGATGTGTTTTTCTATCCTCCTCGCAAATTATCTGCTTCTCTGTTCAAGGTATCCAGCTAAGTCTATTTTTCACTCAGCCTGCCTTCCTCTTGACCTTTTCCCATTTACTCTGCTTCTGCAGCAGAGTCCTGGCCAATTTGTCTGTAAATCTTTCATGCTGAGTGTTAGGAGAACTATGATCTACAGAGAAGAAGCAATCAGGGATACATTCAGTCAAGTCTAATCCATATGTCATTCTGTTCTCAAATGATTGCAGATTAGATCATTAATCTATAAAACTGATGCAGAATTGGAATTAATTAGAATAAACAGACCATCTTTACATTATTTTTGTCTATTTGAAATGCAGTGACAATGAACTTTCTTCATCTGCAAAACCGATCTTGGTAAACACAACAGCTCTGATGAAAGACAGCACACAATAGCAAGTGTTTAAGAAAGAACTGCAGCTGCTGGAAAAATCGAAGGTAGACAAAAATGCTGGAGAAACTCAGCAGGTGAGGCAGCATCTATGAAGCAAAGGAATAGGTGACGTTTCGGGTTGAGACCCTTCTTCATACTTCAGACAATAGCAAGTGAGCAGTGCTGTGCAAATGATCAATAAAAGTCCACTTATTAGTGAGCAGCTGAACATGCTGTGCATAACCAATGACAATTATACATGACATGAGTAATTTTGAAAGACGACTTGCAGTTGGATGGATGCAGGGAAATCAGCATCCAGATTCCTACCACTTATGTTACCAAATACCACCTTTAATCCCACAACCACACACACAACTCCTAGACCAATGAAAGCTTAGCCCAGTAACTCTATTCCTGGCATAAGTCATGTCAATGCTGGTAAGGTTTCTTTTCTTCCGATTAATTTCATTTCTGCACGAGATTTACGGATTAATGATGTAAATTGCCGTCATTCGGGAATAGAATGAATAATATTCAGTAGTTGCAATAGTGTTACGGACACTAAACACTTGTTGTAACTATTTTCAGGGCATGCTGACAATTAAGTAATTAGTTAAATTGTAACAGACAATATTTTCCAGTCTAACAACAATGGCAATAACGTTGTTGCTACAGGGATGCAAATGATGCAGCACCTTCAGACATACGACAAAGGGACCACAGGAGGACAGGGAATGAAGAACGGTTGGGTGGAAGGGACCAGGAATGTCACCTATCCATGTTCTCCAGAATTACTGCCTAACCTGCTGAGTTACTACAGGACTTTATCTTTTTTTTTTTTGCAGGGAACAGTTGGTGGAATTTAGTTGAGTTGAGTTTAGTTTATTGTCACGTGTACCAAGGTGCAGTGAGGAGATTTTGTTGCGTGCTAACCAGTCAACGGAAAGACAATACATGATTACAATCGAGCCATTTACAGTGTACAAATACACGATAAAAGGAATAGCATGAATAACGTTTAGTGCAAGATAAAGACCAGTAAAGTCCCATCAAAGATAGTCCGAAGGTCTCCAATGAGGTAGATAGTAGCTCAGTACTGCTCTCTAGTAGTTGTTGGTAGGATGGTTCAGTTACCTGATAACGGCTGGGGAGAAATTATACCCGAATCTGGAGGTGAGTGTTTTCATACCTCTATACCTTTCGCCCATTGGTAAGTGGAGAAGAAGGTGGTCAGTGTGCGAAACGTCCTTGATTATGCTGGTGGCCTTGCGAGACAGAGCAAGGTGTAAATGGAGTAAATAGAAAGGAGGCTGGTTTGTGCAATGATCTGGGCTGCAACGGGCCCTTTGATTATGGTTTTGCAAAAAAGATCATGGCTGCTCCAATTTTGACCTCCCCCCCCCATGACCTCCAACCACCCCACCCACCACCTCCAATGACCCACACCACCAATTGTAAATTTCTCCATGAATATGATACATTGTACTCTCCATTTATTCTACCGGTGCTCTTTTGAAGCCCATCACAGTGACACACCATGTCATTCATCTTGCTTTGCCAGATAATCACCATTTTCCATTTCTGTTTCATTTAGCATTGTACTAACTGTTCTTCTGAAATTAAGAATTGTTTTGGTCAGATTAACCATTATCAAGACTCATTATCTGAATCAATTCCCATAAAACCTGTGCATAATTTACTGCCAATATAATAATGATGCTTCCTGTAGCTTCACTTATGTATGGATATATGATTATACATAAAAACCTAGCAGCTGCTTTCCAAGAAGCACCATCTTCGATTAGTCACAAGGTAACAGCACTTTGCCATCTACCATTAAAATGTATAGCTGATGTGAAATAAACATTAATTATATTTTACTTCATTTAAGTTTTAACATGTAACACTTTGAACAGTGTTGTATCTTAATTCTTGTTAAACAATCAGCCAGACACAGAAACACAAAGTGATGCAGTAACATCACGGGGCCGCACCGTGGCACAACAGTACAGTTGCTGCCCCACAGCATCAGAGCACCAGGTTTGATCCTGACCTCTGATACTGTCTGTGTGAAGTTTGTACATTCTCCCTGTGATCGCGTGGGTTTCCTCCAGGTGCTCCAGTTTCCTCTCATACTCCAAAGACGTATAGGTTTGTAGGTCGATGGGCTTCTGTAAATTGGCCTTAGTGCAAGTGCACTGGGTGATCGCTGGTCGGCATGGACTCGTTGGGCTGAATGGCCTGTTTACATGCTGTATCTCTAAACTAAATTAAACTCAGTAGGTCAGGCAGTAAGTATCTGTGGTGGAGGGACATTGGAGGTTAAACTGATTGTAGTAGGGGGACAGAACGTTGGAACCCTATTCCATTCCATTTTTATTTGGTTGTTGCTGAAGGAAACACAGCAGGGTGATCCACATTACCATGCCGCTGTCTTTGTAACATTCATTAAATAAACCAATAACACTATTTTCTCCAAAGGATTTTTGCTGGGCAAAATCAAGCAAAAGATGGCTGTGTGACATATTTTGACTTAAATGACAATTTTAAGTTTATTAATTTTTCTTTTTTTCTTATTATGTGTTGTTTCCTCTCAATGTTTTCATTGTTTACCTGATTCAACATTCAATTGCATACACCCTAACTGAATTTCTTTCGACCATTGCCAATTATTTACTGATTGATTAGAGTGCAAAATTGTTACTTGACCTCTAGAGGGTGCCATACCATTCAAATCTAACATGACAAATTCCAGTGCAAAAATCATTTTACCAATATTCAAGAAAAGGAATCTCATCTCTGCTCCCACAAACTTTTGGTTGCCTCACAATGACAACAGAATGGCGTACAGCTTATCTGGCCTTTGCATAAGGTCACACATTTTTCTGGAGTTGAAAGCAAAAGTGCTAAATAAAACTCCAAGCAATAGCTGAATGGTCTGGTTATCTCCTGGTCCCTTCGGTCAGACTTAAACACTACAGTCTTCTCCACATAGTTCAATCCATTCAAGAAAGTGTATTAACACTACTTTTCTAATTGAGACTTGATTGTGAGGGGGGCAGAACTGGCATCTTCATGCTCGAAGGTTTTGATGTTTCAGATGTGATAGAGAGGAAGGTAAAAGTGACAGGGGAGTGTCAATACTAACCACGTTGGCACTCAAAGAGAACATACTAGCCTCATCACTGACACTATACAAGAGGAGCTCAAAAATAAGAAAGGTGCAATCACTTTAATGGGATTATACCAAAGACCTCCAAATAGCCAGCAGCAGGTCGAGGAGCAGACAGGAGGATGGATCATAGAAAGATGCAAAAGCAACAGGTTTGTCATTGTGGGTGGCATTAACTTCCCCAATATTGACTGGGACCTCCTCAATGCAAAAGAATTAGAAGGGGCAGAATTTATTAGCAAGAGGGTTTCTCAAAACAGTCGGAGGATAATCCAATTCAAGGAGGGGCCATACTGGACCTTGTATTGGCCAGCCACGTACAGCATCTTGGGAACAGTGATCACAATTCCATAAGTTTTATAGACAATAAATAATAGGTGCAGGAGTAGGCCATTTGGCCCTTCGAGCCAGCACCACCATTCAATGTGATCATGGCTGATCATCCACAATCAGTATCCCGTTCCTGCCTTCTCCCCATATCCCCTGACCCCCACTATGTTTAAGAGCCCTATCTAGCTCTATCTTGAAAGTATCCAAAGAACTGACCTCCACCTTTTAAGATAGGTATAAAGAAGGAAAAGTCTGGACCTTCGAGGAAAGTAATAAAGTGGGATAAAACAGATCACAACGTTATTAGACAGAAGCTAGGGAGAGTAGATTGGGATCAGTTGGTATTGGATAAATCCACCTCAGATATGTGGGAGTTGTTTAAAGACCAACTAATCAAAACATTTAGGACCGCCATGTTCCAGGAAGTATAGATAAGGAAGTATAGATAAGTATAGACAGGGAACCTTGGATAACTAGAGAGCTTGTATATTTGTTCAAGAGAAAGAGTATGCAAGGTTTAGGAAGATTAAATCAGAGAGTACCTTTGAAGAATACAAAGAAAGCAGGAATGAACTCAAGCAGGCAATTAAGAGGAAAAAGGAGTCATGAAATATTATTGACAATTCAAATTAAAGAACATCCCAGGCTCTTTTCCCACACATTCAAAACAAGAGGATAACTGGGAGGAAGGTAGGTCCACTTAAGGATAAAGGAGGGAATTTGTGTTTGATGTTAGAGGATGTAGGCAAGGTACTGAACAGGATTTTGTATCTATATTCGCCGATAAGAAGGACATGGAGGATAGTGAAATCTGTGTGGGTAATACTAATATGCTAGGCCTGATTGAGATCAAGTAGTAGGTTTGACAGGGATTACAACATGGATGGAATGCTGAGGCTCTATAAGACATTGGTCAGATTGCATTTGGAGTATTGTGAGCAATTCTGGCCCCCATATCCGAGGAAGGATGTGCTGGTGCTGGAGAGGGTATGAACATATGATGAGCGTTTGATGGCACTGGGCCTGTACTTGCTGGAGTTTAGAAGGATGAAGGGACACCTCATTGAATCTTACAGAATAGTGCGAGGCCTAGTTAGAGTGGATGTGGAAAGGATATTTCCACTAGTCTAGGAACAGAGGCCACAGTGTCAAAATAAAAGAACGGAGATGAGGAGGAATTTCTTTCGTCAGGATGGGGAATCTGCCACAGAAGGCTTTGGATGCCAAGTCAGTGGATATTTTTAAGGTAGAGATTGATAGATTCTTGATTAGTACGGGTGTCAAGGGTTATGGGGAAAAGTCAGGAGACTTGGGTTGAGAGGGAAAGATAGAGCAACCATGATTGAATAATGGAGTAGACTTGATGGGCCGAATGCTCTAATTCTGCTCCCATCACTTTCGAATTTGGGGGGGGGGGGGGGGGGGGGGGGGGGGGGGGGGGGGGGGGGGGGGGAGAGATATATCCAGGTAATTATAAGCCAGTGATCCTCATGTCAGTGGGAGCAAACTTATTAGAGAAGATTCTTTGGGATAGGATTTACTCCCATTTGAGAGAATTAGGGAGAGTAATTAGGGAAAGTAAGCGTGGCTTTGTCCACGGCAGGTCATGTCTAACTAATGTGTTTGGGTTTTTTTGAAGAGATGATGAAGGTGATTGGAGGGTCCGGCAGTGGATATTGGGACATGGATTTTAATGCAGTATTTGATAAAGTCCCTCATGGTAGGCTGATTCAAAAGATTAAGATGCATGGATCCCATGGTGCTTGGTAGTTTCGAATCAGACTGACTTACCAGACAGAGGATAGTACTGGAAAGTGTTATTGTAGCTGGGATGTGACCAGTGGTGTTCCACAGGAATCTGTGCTAGGAGTTCTCTGGTTGTTTTGATATTTATATAAATGGCTTGGACGTAAAATGTAGATGTGTTGGTTAGTAGGTTTGGAGATCACACCAACATTGTTGGGGTCGTAGACCGAGAGGAAGGCTGTCACAGTATACAAGAGGATTTAGATCAGTTACAAATATGGAGAAGTGGCAGGAGTTTAATTCAACCACGAGTGAGGTGTATCACTTTGGGTGGTTGAATGCAAGGGGAAAGTTAATAGTTGATGACAAAACTCTGCATTGATGTACAGAGAAATGTTGGGGTCCAAGTGCACAACTATATGAATTGGGCAACACAATTAGAGTGATTAAAAAGGCTTGTGGTATGCTTGCCTTCAAATTGGTTGGAGTATGGAGTACAAGAGTCGGGAAGTTGTGTAGCAGCTTTATAGGACTTTGGTTAGGTTACATTTTGGAATATTGTGTGCAGTTCTGGTTTCCCCATTATAAAGGAGGATGGAGAGGGTTTAGAGAGGGTGCAGATGTTTAATAGAATGTTGCTTGGATTAGGAGGGTATCAGTTATAAGCAGATAAATCTGGATGATTTCCCTCAATACTAGAGGTTGAAGGAAGGCACGATAGAAAATTATATGACAATTAGATAGGATGGACAGTCAAACCTATTTCCACAGGGTGGTAATGTCATAGACTAGAGGGCATAGCGGTCAGATCAAAGGGGCAACGTTTAAAAGAGATGTGCGGGGCAAGTTTTTATTTTTTTTATTTTACACACACAAAGAATGTGGTGATTACCTGAACGCACTATCAGGGATGGTGGTAGAAACAGATACAATGGTGGCTTTAAGCAACTTTTAAAGAGGCACATGGACATGCAGGAAATGGAGGGCTATGGATCAAGTGCTGCCAGAGGAGATTAACTTGGCATCATGTTTGGCACAAAGGACATATTCCTGTGCTGTACTATTCTATGGTCCATATTCTTAATGGAATTCACACACATCAGAATTCTATGTGGACAGTTACCAGCTACTGATATGATTTAATCTAATAGTTACAGGTGTTGTGCTATAAAAAGCCCAAATGATTCAGGCATGCAATACACAATGGAAGGAAAATTTCTCTCCACGAAGATGTACTATTGCAAAATGTCAAATTTTGTTCAGATTAATTGGATTTCATTGATGCAAAATATTGTTTAAATCAGTTCATGAACTCTATTTGATTATCGTGCAAAGTAATTGCATTTCAGGAATTTATTCAATGAGGCCAATTTAATTTTCCCTGTAATCTGATGTTGATGGAAGCAGCATTCTCCCACTCATCTCCAATTGTCTTTTTGGTAATATTATTTGTCAGTCCAAAGCATAAATATACCAATATTTTTTATTTCTATTCTGGTACTTGGACACATGATGGATAGCAGAGAAAGCATTGCCATTACATTTGTGCTGCATTAGGCAATTTATTTTTGCACAAATACTACCACCAGTCATGCAATTGCACGGTAAGCTGTTTCTGTCACGGTTTTATCATCACTTTATATTTGCTGACCGGTTTGACACAACTGTGCAAAATCATGAAAAGGATCTTAATGGGAAAGAATGTATTCCTGCAGAATATCTATATTTCCACAGCAGTTCAGTCTAAAATCTGTTCATTGCTTCAATCAACCTTCATACAGAGGCATTTTATCTTGAATTTCCAAAGAGATTTTTACTGCCTATAATAACAGCTTTGGGACGGGTTCAAGGAAGATACAGGTTATTTCATTGTAAATCTGCTTCAATTGTGGTACCCCTCGACTTAAACCTACGTACACTGATTCTTGATACACCTACTCTGGGTAAGAGATTCTGTGCACCTTCCTCTCACGATCTTGCATCAGATGCTAGAGTGTTGAGTACAATCCAAAGTGCTGGAGTAATTTAGAAGGTCAAACAGCATTTTCAGAAGGACATGCAATTGTGACTTTTCTGGCTGGGACCATCAGAAACAAGAATCTTAAAGTGAGATTTTAGATCATACTTCAGAAGACATTTTTAAATTATGACATTTAATTTGATACATTTTTGTAATGCTGCAGTCAACATGAACATGTCTAATATGATTCCTATTTTATTATAGTTAATATACCCTCATTGTGCTGGATCTTTCAACCAATACTACGGTAGATAAGTGTGCTGGGTGAAATTTTCCACTGTAAGCCAGATGAAGCTTTGGCAGACAAGTCTCTAGTTGGCATTAATGTCACATGTTGAGTTGCCCCGGACGTGGATAACAGGTTGGGAGCCGTCCTCCCAATGGAAGACCAAACTCACAAACGCACTGGTAGGATCAGTCTGTTCCAGGGCCCAGGCAATCAACAATCTTGGTGCACCAGACCATCTGCCCCATTTTCCAGTGACATCGTCACCATTGTAACAGGGATATAATGCTCATATTTTAAATGGTTAAGTAAAAATTAGATATAGAACATTTAACGATAAAGCACAGCAACAGCCCTTTGGCCTACAATGTTCGTCCCAACCCAACCATGATGCTAAATTAAACTAATCTCCTCTGTCTGCACATGATCAATATCCTTCAATTCTCTCTCTATCCATGTGCTTTTCCAAAAGCCTTATAAATGCCACTTTTGTATCAGCCTCCACAACAACCACTGGCAGCACGTTCTAGGCACCCACCACTCAAATAAAAGAAACGTGCCCACAAATCTTTAAATTTTGTCCCACTCACTTTAAAGTAAGTTGTGCTGATACATCAGGGTTTTATCCATCAACATTACCAATGTTAATTTCTGAAGAAAATTTATATTCTTAAAATGTGTCAGAGTGAATAACATCACTCAAAATGTCAAGCTTCATTCAGAATAATTACAAAATATTGTTTTAGTCATTTCATCAACTGATAATAATAGTAAGAGTGCATTTTTAAATAATAAATTCACAAAATGAAATGCAGAAGTGATAGTATACATTTTGAGTTGCTGTGCAGGGTTCAATCCAAAGGTGCTATCATATTCATATGATTGATAGTGTGGATGCAGCTTGCACTTAGCGGGAAGCTGCAGGAACATATTGCATGATTTTCCAATCAAAACCTGAACATCTGCACTCTGCCTCGCCATGTTAAAAAAAGAGAATTGCTGTCAATTGCTGTCAACTGTCAACTTGCTGCATTTCAGCAGTTAGTTAATTCCCCATATTTAAACCAAAATATTTTAGCTCAAGAACAGCCCCCCTCTGTTATCAGGCTTCTGAACCATCCTTCCACAAGCTAAAGTACAGTCCAATTCTCCTCTGCCTCATTGAAGACATTGAACTTTCTCTCTGGAACCTTTGCACATCAACACTGAGAACTATATTTTGTGACCGCTTTTGTACTACCTATTATATTTGAGCTTGGCTTGATTGCATTCAAGTATATATATAGTATTTATCTAATTTGATTGTGTAGCAGGCAAAACAAAGCTTTTCACTGTACCATTATATACGAGACAATATTGAAACACACAGAATAGTGAAAGGCTTGGATAGAGTGGATGTGGAGAGGACGTTTCCACTAGTGGGAGAGTCTAGGACTAGAGGTCATAGCCTTAGAATTAAAGGACATTCTTTTAGAAAGATGAGGAGAAATTTCTTTAGTCAGAGGGTGGTGAATTTGTGGAATTCTTTACCAGAGAAGGCTGTGGAGGTCAAGTCAATGGATATTTTTATGGCAGAGATAGATTTTTGATTAGTACAGGTGCAGAGTTTATGGGGAGAAGGCAGGAGAATGGAGTTAGGAGGTAGAGTGAGATCAGCCATGATTGGATGGCAGAGCAGACTTGATGGGCTGAATGGACTAATTCTTATCCTATCACTTATGACCTTATGAACTGTAAACCCAAAAGATATTTTTCACCAGTGTTCCTTACCTTTCCTGAAATTTAACCAACAACTAAACAGTCGATTTTTCTTATGCCATCCTGATGCAAGATGCATAAATATTAATTTGTGACCTGTTGCTGTGTGTAAGTGGACTCTTGTTCTTGCCTACATGTGGAAACATGTTTTATTTGATCTGGGTTGATTTTTAAAGCACATCAAGTACAACATAAAATGTGCGCGTCCCCTCTTCTCTCCCCCCCCCCCCCCCCCCCCCCCAGTCATACTTCACTGTATTTGAAATTGTGATTGGTTGTGTAAGATGAGGAATAGCACAACTTAAAAACAATCCACTAAACTCGGACAGGTATTACATCCCACTATTCCACATTGCCTCAGTCACTGTGGCATCCAACAGGTTCGCCTTTACTTCAGCCTTCACCTGGTCTGCACATCTCCAGAACAGCATGAGGTAGTGACACAGTCTGTCTGGAGCAGGGAACACAGGAAGACAATGAGAACCCCACCTCGGAGCCCAACATTAACCTAGAACATCCCTTTGCTGGACACTTCCCAATTGGTGCACTCCTTTACTTAAATAAATATATTTATTGAATCTGAGTTGAATTATGTGTGTCAATACTACTTATTCTGTTAGATTAGTTTGGTTTGGTTTAAAGATATATTTCGGAAACAGGCCCTGTGGCACATTTGGGGCAATTTACCAAAGCCAATCAACCTATAAACCTCTATGTCTTTGGGAGGAAACCAGAGAACCCAGAGAAAATCCACTTGGTCACGGGGAGAATGTATAAACTCCACAGACTACACCCGTAGTCAGGATCGAACCAGAGTCTCTGGCAACGCAAGGCAACACCTCCACTGGTGTGCCACCGTGCTGCCCTAATTTCTTGATACAATTTTAATCTCTTGGGCAGCAGAGAGCCTTCCATCTTGTGCTGGCTCTTAAAGGGATGATTCTCCATGACAAATAATTCTCCGATTCCTGTGAGTGTGTGCCTCAGTAGTAAAATGTCACTGCTTCCTTCCCAACCTCAGAATTTGGAATTCTTATCCAGCTTTTTCAAAGAATAGCTCTTGCCATACAAATGCAGTCACAATAGACAATAGGTGCAGGAGTAGACCATTCTGCCCTTCGAGCCAGCACCGCCATTCACTGTGATCATGGCTGATCATCCACAATCAGAACCCCGGTCCTGCTTTCTCCCCATATCCCTCGACTCTACTATCTTTAAGAGCTCTATCTCTCTTGAAAGCATCCAGAGAATCAGCTTCCACTGCCTTCTGAGGCAGAGAATTCCACAGATTCACAACTCTATTGAGGGAGTGCAGCGTAGGTTCACAATGTTAATTCCCAGGATAGCGGGACTCGTATGTTGAAAGAATAGAGCGTCTGAGCTTGTATACATCGGAGTTTAGAAGGATGTGGGGATCCTTTTTAAACATATGTTTATTAAGGGATTGGACACACTAGAGGCAGGAAACATGTTCCCGATGTTGGGGGAGTCCAGGGTGAAAAGGTTTTTCCTCATCTCCATTCTAAATGGCCTACCCCTTATTCTTAAACTGTGGCCCCTGGTTCTGGACTGGTTTGGATGTTCTTTCAACATCCAAAGTTCAATTTGTCCGCCATTTCCTTGGGTCCCCATAATAAATTCACCTCTTTCTGTCTTCAAGGAACCCACATTTGTCTTAACTAATGTTTTCCTCTTCACATACCTAAAGAAGCTTTTACTATCCTCCTTTATATTCTTGGCAAGCTTACCTTTTACCTTATCTTTTCAGGGCTGCCAACTCTCACGCTTAGAGCGTGAGAGTCACGCATTTCAGCCAATTCTCACGCCGATGACAGAATTCTCACGCTGTCTTCAGTCCCTGCACAGTTTGTCTTTTTGCGCCATATCACAATGATCTGTGCAGTCTGGGGAAGCGCGTCAGTTGGCGGCTGTGAGTGACGTTGCATCTCTTCTCTTCTCTTCTTTCTTGGTTGGATGTGCAGCCGCCGACAACATGAAGCAGCCGGAGATAAAACTAACCAGGTGAATCGGTTGTAAAACATGGGGAGGACCACAATGAGGTCAAACATCTAGGACAGGGTTCGGCAACCTACGGCACACGGGCTGAATCCGGCCCGTAACCCGAAAAACCACGTTTTCTTTCAATTCGTTTTCGCAGGGTCGGGGCATGGAACTGCAGCCAGTCCCTGGGACGCGAGCTGATCTGGGAACGGCAGCCAGTCCCTGGGCACGCAGAATGCCAACTTGATCATTATGGGCAAATTGGGCCAGCCACATACATGTTGTATAACTCTGATTCTATGAAGATCTGAATGGGCTTAGAATGACCATTTAAGCAAAATTGCCCCCACTTTCCCCATTTTGATTCTTGAGATTAATACCCCTTTGCTCTGTTAACAACGTTAAAGTACTTATGAGGTCGAGTCAGGAAAGGGAACATGTTATTTCTTTTTAGTTTGCTTTAATTTGTTAGTTGATTGTTGAGTGCCATCATTTCTGAAATGGTCTTAAAGTAACTTAACTGTTATAAAGCAGTAATAAGTGATTTTTGTCCAAATGATTGGAACATGCATAAAATGTTTGCATTATTAGCAGGACTGCCAACTCTCACGCATTGAGCGTGAGACTCACGCATTTCACAAAATTCTCACGCTCTCACGCTGATCACAAAATTTCTCACGCTCAAATATCTGCGGGTGCTGAAATTTTCATAATGAAGCAAAAATTGTTTCAGAGGTGAGTAAAACCCATGAGGGGAATATTAGGTGAATGCATAGTCTTTTTCCCAGGATATGTGATTCATGCACTAGAGGGGATTGGTTTAAAGCAGGGCTATCAAACTACCGGTCTGTGGGATGATTTTGGGTGGAAAAAAAGTAGTTTAGTTTCTCCCATACAGATGGTGTGATAGGTGAGACATGGCGGTGATCTCAGCACCAACCCCCCTCCCCCTTCCTCCCTGAGGCATGGCACACACCTCCCACCCTCATCTCCGGCGGCTCTATGTCCGTTGACCGCTCTGTCCACACCCCATGGAGTTTTAACCCCAGCCCCAACCCCAGGGGCGTTGGTGCCGCCTCCAGAGCTTACTATGGGAGGGGCAACACCCCCTCCCACACCCTCCCCCCCTCGGTTGCCTTTTTAGTTATCTTCTGTTGCTCGTTAACAGTTTCCCAATCCTATGGCTTAAAATATTTTAGTGAAATTAATAGTAAGGTGATGCCTCCAACAGAGTTTTTATTAGTTTATGTTTGGTGGCATACCCCCTACAGTCTAGTGCGTTCCCTGGAGAGGTTGTGTTTGCCTGATGATTTATTTTTGCAATGCCATCACCATTCAGTTTATTTCACAAATATTTATGTCAAAGCATACAGGAGGAGAAAAAAAAAAGAAAATCACAGCAGGAACTTGATTCAGTACAGAAAATATATTGTGATTATAAATAAAGCTGACGAGATAATTAGCCTGTAACAGGTTTACGGGGCAATAGTGAACTGTAATCACTTTTGAGACAGGGAGGCAACCATATATCATGATGGAAATCAAGCATTCTGCTTATTACACTGCGGTTGGCTATTCAGCCCACTGGGAATATTCCCATCAATCCCACCACCTATTTCCCTGTAACATTCTCTCACATATGCCCCACAACTCCCTTTCAATTCTTTTGCAATTTATCTACACCGGGTTAGCTTGTCAAGGCCATATAATCTTTTGACATGGTTTTGAGATGGAGAAGGAAACCCAGAATGCCAAGCTAATCCCACATGGGCACCAGGAGAACGTGCAGATTCACACAAACATCATTTCGGAGGTAAAGAGTAATGCTAGTTCCTGGAGTAACAAGGCAGACTATAACTTCTGTACCTCTCTGCCACCACTCAGTGGGAACGCTGAAATGCAAATACCCCCCAAATCGTTTGTGTTTTGACCATGACACAGTAGGCTGGCAGATCCCTTGGTTACAAAAACCAAGAATAGATTTTGCCTGGCATATGCTGTCACGGATTCTAATATTCTGTAGTGCGATTAATATTAACACATTGACTGGGGTATAATTGCCTTTATTCCAGGTAGTTGAGGCTGGATCCATCCCAACGTTCAAGAAACTGGATAGTTATATGGATGGGAAGGGAATGGAGGGTTATGGTCTGAGCGCAGGTATATGGGACTAGGGGAGATTATGTGTTCGGCACGGACTAGAAGGGTCGAGATGGCCTGTTTCCGTGCTGTAATTGTTATATGGTTATTATATGGTTACTGTTAGACAGATACATGGATAGGACAGGTTTGGAGGGATATGGACTAAACGTGGGCAAATGTGACTAGTGTAGCTGGGACATGTCGGCCAGTGTGGGCAAGTTGGGCCGAAGGGCCCGTTTCCACACTGCATCACTTTATGACTGCATTCTCCTATTATTCTATCAAGCGCAATCACAGCACAATCACCTGCATTTCCTGGAAATGCTGCTTGCAACCCAAAAATAGGCTTACCATGTGGAAACAGGCCCTTCGGCCCAACCTGCCCACATCAATCAAAGTCCCATCTACATTGGTCCCACCTGCCTGCATTTGGCTCATATCCCTCTAAACAAATCCTATCCATGTACCAGTCTAAATGTTTCTTAAACGTTGCAATAGTGCCTGCCTCAACTACCACCTCCAGCATCTCATTCCATACACCCACCACCATTTGTGTAAAAATATCTACCCCTCAGGTTCCTATTAAAAACGTTCCTCCCCCCTGGTTCTCGATCCCCCTATCCTGGGGAAGAGATCTGTGCGTTTCCCCAATCTAATTCTCACATGATTTTGTGCGCCTCTAAAAAAAATCTTCCCTCATCTTCCTGCACTTTGCCTGCTCAACCTCACCAACATCTTATATAACTGCAACATGACCTCCCAACCTCTATACTCCATACTTAAAGCCCACCAGAAAAAGGGAATGTCAGAGTTGCCATATTGTGTAATTTACTTTGAGGTGCTTGGAATAGTAGCTATTAATACAGACTGCAACCACAGATGGACAAGGGACCACGGTAGCTGTTAGAAGCCAAATGTAAGGCAAGACATTGACCTGACTGTGATTCGGATGTGCCCACACATCTTCTGCTTATTGTATTATACTACTGAAGGGATCTGGAGATATTTAAGGAGAATTCTAATGTGACCCCCAATCATTTCTGTAAAGATGTCTTTGGATTGAGATTTTAACAATACAGAAAAATGATGATCAATCCCATGGGATTGTCGTTGTCAGAAGGGCCATCCTTTTCTTGAAATTTTAAAACACCATACTAACTGTTGAATAACTTCTTTTGGCTATCTATTTATTTTATATTCTCCACTGTGTATATAACTGAAAGGACAATGTGAAGGTGAAAAACAATTGTTTGCACATAATGAGATATAGAAGACATGATCTAATCTAACGCCTCGACCCTTGTATAGCAAAATGTTATTCAATTTACCTTAAAAATACAAGTTTGATAACATGCCGTGCATTTATTATTTTCCTTCTAAAATGAAACTGTCTAGATCAAGATAAAAGGAATACATTTTGTACTAGAAAATCATTTACATGACGTTTTATTCTGTGTTAAATATTGCTTTTAAAATTCTGATCCTGAAAGTCTGCAACCATGTCTGTATAAGAGTTATCAACAAACCACTTAGAAGCCAGCTGGATAGTGCTTACATTTAAGTTTACTATCACTACAAATTGGAGATTCCGTCCTTTTTTCACTGACACCAGATAATGTTTTCTGTACAACTTCAAGACCATAAGGCGTCAGATTGAGATAACTGTGTACCGCCAGGAACTTCTCGATAAGGTGGTTGAGAAATGGTGAAAAGTGCTTACATGACTGTGAACTGATATTGTTGGATGGATTAAAAAAGGGAAAATTGTAATCTGAATTTGCAAAAGGAAAATGCTAGAGATTCGGAAGGTTGAGTTCACCGTGTTAGATGTATGTTCTATGTCTTTGTAATCTCAGTCTCGTCTGTGAGTGTGTCTGTTCATTTAACCCTCAATAAACCCATGAGTGTTTTTCACTCCATGATAAAACGATCATCCTTCACCCCTTGACATGGGTCTCCAAACTCTGCATTAGCACGAATGCTTACATCTTAATCCTACATCTTTGTAAACTCAATTTGTCAAATAGCAGAACTTCAATTAATTACTGGCTGGGTACCTGAAATTCTAATCATATTCTAATCATACACCAAAATTCTAATCATACACCGACCCCGATTATCAATATATAGAGAATGAATAACGACATGAAACTTGATTCTGATAAGATTCAGTCCACATTTTCAATAAATTTAAGATTCTGTCCACAGTAAATTGTCTTTCACTCCATGAGTGCCAAGGGAACTCCAGAATTCAGTCTTTATTCTTTACGAACTACTGAGAGCTCTATTTTGACAATCAGATAGGTTTGTAACTTAGATGAGGGAAGTGTAAAAGTTCCAGGTGTAAATACTGGCATAACTAACCCTTCTAGTTTCATTCTCTCCAGAGATGCTGCCTGTCCCTTTGAGTTACTCCAGCATTTTGTGTCTACCTCCTAGTTTATCTTTCAGTCTTTAAAATATGAAAAATGATCTTCAGCATCATGTGCAGGCAGATGAGATTAGTTTGGTTTGGCATTGGTTTCCGTGCAGACATTATTGGCTAAAGGGTCTTTTCCTGTGCTATACCTTTCTATGCTCCATGTTCTAAGTCAATTGGTATTTTTAAAGCAGAGATTGACAGATCTTGATTAGTAAGGGTGTTAAAGGTTATGGGGAGAAGGCAGGAGAATGGGTTGAGAAGGAAATATATGATTGAATGGCAGAGTAGACTCGATGGGCCAAATGGTCCAATTCTGGCCCACTGACTTATGAACTTATAATTACAATTTCATTAGCAATGAAAATAATATCATGAACATTTAAAAAAAATGTTCTTAGTTTTCTTATTTATAAAAATATTGAAGATGGGAGAAAGAAATTGCTTGGCAATCAAGAGTAAAATTATTTTGCCATCCATTTGAAATGCAGCACATATCAAAGACTGCGAGTTAGGCAATGATTGAACATGGGAGCAGAATGACTGGAGAGATATGTCATACAATATAAGATTGAGGCAACTCCTGACAATACTGAGAAGATGCTGCGCTGTTGGAAGTGCTGCCTGTTAGATAAGACGCTAAACTGGCAAAGAAATATCACCATCCTCATTTGCCTCCTATATTCAATCTGCTGCTCAAAACACTTGCATTAATAACATTTGGCCTCAACTGCCTGTGCTACAATTTAATGATTACATGCTGATAGCTGGAACCTCATCGGTGGTCTCCAACCTTCCCTTATTTCACACCACAAATTACATATCATGCCGTTTAACATTCTGTAAAGTAATTCACTTCTTGCTACAACACAAACAGGAAAGTCATGAGTCTGGAGTTATAAGATTACAAACTATAAGGAAAACATGATAATTTCAATTGGTGAGCTCTTGTTTTGCATGATCAGAATACACATCCTATAGATAAGAAGCCTATTGAACCTAATGGCCTGGTTGACATCAAAATGTAGTTTGACGTTAATATTTAAATCACATTGTCAAGTGCTCCTTCAAATAGATAATCCCAAATGTTTAGTGCAGGAAGTAACTGCAGATGCTGGTTTAAACCAAAGATAGACACAAAAATCTGGAGTAACTCAGCAAGACAGACAGCATCTCTCGAGAGAAGGAATGGGTGACGTTTCTGGTCAAGACCCTTCTTCAGACTAGTCAGGGGAAAGAGAAACAAGAGATATAGACAATGATGTAGAGAGATAAAGAACAATGAATGGAAGATACGCAAAAAAGTAATGATGATAAAGGAAACAGGCTATTGTTCGCTGTTTGTTGTGTGAAAAAGAGAAGCTGGTGCGACTTTGGTGGGGGAGGAATGGAGAGAGAGGGAATACCGGGGTTACGTGAAGTTAAATAAATCAATTTTCATATCAGTCTGAAGAACCCCGACCCAAAACATCACCTACCCATTTTCTCCAGAGGCACTGCCTCACCCGCTGAGTTACTCCAGCATTTTGTATCTATCTTCGGTATAATCCAGCATTTGCACGTTTTTATTTCATATTAGTCTATTCCCTGCACTTCTGTGCCTATCCAAAAGCCTTTAAATGCCAATAACATATCTGCCTCCACCACCACCACCACTTGCAATGCGTCCCAGGCTCACATCACCCTCTGCATAAAATCCTTGGATCTTTTCATCCTTGGAACAAGGTTCTGACTGTCTACCCTATCAATGCCTCTCCTAATGTTATTTACTTCTAGCTAGTCTCCCCTCAGCCTCAGAAGTTCCAGAGAAAACAATCCAAGTCTATCCAATCTCTCCTTGTAGTTGAAACCGTCGAATCTAGGCAACTTTCTGGTAAACCTCCTCTGCACCCTCTCCAAAGCTTCCAAATCTTTCCTGTAATGGGGCAACCAGAACTGCACACAATATTCCAAAAGTGGCCTAACCAACACCCTATACAGCTGCATCATGACTTCCTGACTCTTGTCCCGACCAATGAAGACAAGCATGCCATATGCCTTCTTTTGCAACCTATCTACTTGTGTTGCCACATTTAGTGAACTATGACCGCTGTTAACTGTCTTTCAAAGTGTATTGAAGGCTATTTACACAAAGTACAAGTACTTTTTTCGAGTTTGATTCAAGTGATGTTTTGGATAGTTTCCAAATACTGAAGTGTTTTAATAATTTATGAAAATACAATATTATTTTGACTTTTTTTTAAAGCTGTATACACGTGTTTTTGAATGATTCTGAATGTTAGAAACAATCATAGGCACTCGATTGCTTTGATAGTTTTGCAGCCAGTAAGCTGGGAGCAGGACTGAGTTAGGGCGAGGCCATTTTCACTTAAATTTCTTGCACTTGAAGGAACTCGCTGAACAGCTGGCAGTCAGTTTCCTGGAGAGAGATTGCATCAGAGGCAGGTTTCAGTAGCCCCTGACCAGTGAACTCTGTAGTCAAGGAAGATCCCAGCCATTGAATGGGCAAGTAAAAAGAACCAAATCCAGCAATCCTTGCTCAGATCCAGATCCCAATGCACAAAACTGCGAAATAAAAAGTGTGAAAATGCTCCAATTCTGTCTGGCTCATGCTTACAATGTATAGACTACCCACACACTTGCAGGTTGCAAGAGCTTTTAGGGATGTTTTAAAAAAGAAAGGATTAGCAGCAGGTTACATGACTGACATTGACCAGCAGGCTAAATTGGGAATAATTATTCTATAGAATAAGAAATTGGCAGTGGAATTAAAATATTGTGTACCTGCTTTCTAAGTAGAAAATAAAAAAACATCTGGAGAACATAGAGGATTCCAGGTCTACAGTAAACAAAGTGCTCAAAAATAGTAATGTTGAAAATTATTGGAGAAGTTAGCAGGACTGGAGGATGACAAATTACCGGGTCCCAACAACTTTTTCCCTAGGCTTTTGTAGGTGTTGTGGACATAGTGGATACACTGATTGTCACGTTTCAAAGTACCATAAATTCCAGAATGGTTCCCACAGATTAGAGGATAGCAAATCCCTCAGAGAGAGGAAGAGGAAAAAAACACATCTACAAACAACATTTAGTTGAGGCACATGAAACTGTAGATTCTGGGTTCTGGAGCAGATTTTCTGATTACATGTTGCCATAGACCAATTAGCTCAACAGAAGTAGTAGGGAAAACACTGGAACCTATCATTAAGGAAGTGGCAACAAGGGACTTGGCAAACAAATATAGGACTGGGCAGAGTAAACACAAGTTTATGAAAGGGAAATGATGTTTGATAAATCTGTGGGAATTTCTTATGGTTGAAACTGCTGAATAAATAAGGGTGAGGCATTTCAGAAGCCCTCAAAATAAGAGATTATTGAAGCGTATGGTACTGGAGATAATATACTGGTGTTGATTTGCATAAGAAAGGTGGAAAGTAATTTTATATAGCGACAACCGAAAGATGCCAGAGGGATCTTTGTGCCATTGAATCACTAAAGGATAACATGCAGATTTAGCTACAAATTGGGGATCATGACAGAAGCCTCCTTGTGGCGGTCCCTGGAAGCAATGACACGATGCACCCTGTGAGGCGTCGGGCAACAATTCTGTCAACATGTTGAACGACGACAAAAGCCAAAAAAGCTACGTCGTCTGACACACGACCGAACGAAGATACAAATTAAAATGCAAATTGTATTTTGGCCATTATTGGTGAGTTTGCATTGAGAAATAAGAACACCTTGTTCCAATTATATATTGAGGTCAACTGGAATACTGTGTACAGGTCTGGTCTTCTTAACCAAGGAAAGGGAGTTTGGTGGATGTTCACCATTTCGAGTCCTAGAATTGCAAGTTTGTCATACAATCTGAGATTAAGCAGGTTGGGCATATATTCTGAACACCAGGTCATCATCTAGCAAGTGGGGTGGAAGATTGCAACCTTCACGTGGTCCGCCCCATTTCGACGAATGCAATCAATCCAGTGTGCACAATCAAATAAGATCAAATAGAACAAGTTGTCCTACAATTTTAAGCTCTGCACGCCATATGCAAGAAGAAGAAAATCCAGCAAGTCACTGACTTCATTTTCTAGACAGCCTCCAGTCTCATAACTCCCTACACAGCATAGGCTTCGGTTTATTATTGTCTTGGGTACCAAGGTACAGCTTTTGCATTTTCCCATCTCCCCCCCCTGTCTGCTTTCCGCAAATATCGCTCCCTCCGTAACTCCCTTGTCAATTCTTCCCTTCCCTGCCACACCACCCCCTCCCTGGGCACTTTCCCTTGCAACCGCAAGAAATGCTACACTTGTCGCTTTACCTCCCCCCCTCGAATCCTTTCAAGGGACCAAGCAGTTGTTCCAGGTGTGACAGAGGTTCACCTGCACCTCCTCCAACCTCATCTATTGCATCCGCTGCTCTAGATGTCAGCTGATCTACATCGGTGAGACTAAGCGTAGGCTTAGCGATCGTTTCGCCGAACACCTCCGCTCAGTCCGCATAAACCAACCTGACCTCCCGGTGGCTCAGCACTTCAACTGCTCCTCCCATTCCGAATCCGACCCCTCCGTCCTGGGCCTCCTCCATGGCCAGAGTGAGCACCACCGGAAATTGGAGGAACAGCATCTTGGGCAGTCTGCACCCCAGTGGCATAAACATCGAATTCTCCCATTTCCGGTAGCCCTTGCTGCCTCGTCCCCTTCTCAGCTTTCCCTCAGCCGTCGGGTTCCTCCTCTTTCTTTTTCCTTTCTTCTCCCGCCACCTCCTGCCCCCTCCCCCTCCCCACCCTCCATCAGTCTGAAGAAGGGTTTCGGCCCAAAACTGTGCCTATTTCCCTCGCTCCATAGATGCTGCTGCACCCACTGAATTTCACCACCATTTTTGTCTACCTTCGATTTTCCAGCATCTGCAGTTCCTTCTTAAATACAGCTTTTGCATGCTATCCAATAGGTAATCAGATAGTAGCATACTGAAATACAATCAAATCAAACTCAGTACAACAGGTAGAGCAAAGGGGAAGATACAGAGTACAGAATATAGTTCTCAGCAATGTAGCGCACCAGTTTCATAGACTAAGTTCAATGTCCGCAATGGGGTAGAGGTGAATCGGACAGTACCCCAACCATATGGTAGTAACATTCAGAAGTCCGACAACAGGGGGCAAGAAACTGTTCCTGCATCTGGTGTTCATTCTTTCAAGCTTATGCCCAACAGAAGCAGGGAAAAAGAATGATCTTTGAATACATTGGTGATAAAGTTTGCTACTTAAAAACAGACAACACACAATGGGTTAGATAAACCAACTCAAGCTTTACTGATCATCAGCTAGCGGGATTGTTGGGGATACACCAGTCAAGTAAACAGCAGACCCTTGACTCTGCCGATGAACAAAGGCTTGCAGGGTATTTTTATACTGTGTAAGTCATGTGCTCCCCGTTGGATTGCAACCTTGTCGTGGTTGAGAAGCTTGTGTGTCTCAGTGACCCCTATAGCTATGCCAGTGGGAGATTCGTCTCCTGTTAGGGTCTCCCATGCTGGACAGGTCAAAGGGTAGAAGTGAGACGAAGAGTGATCCACTGGTCCTCCATGTTGGAGGTTGAGCACAGGGCTAACAACCGTTTCTCGTAAAATAAATATATTACGGAAACAGCATCGGAAGGAATCGACACTACTGGGCGTGATGGACTTCTAAGGCTATTGACAGAAGCTAGGATGAATGTCAATGGTGAAAGAAGAGAACCAGACAGTACCCCAAGAATAGTCCTGCACTGGACACCAGAAGGGAAAAGGAAAAGAGGGAGATCCAAAACCACCTGGCGTCAAACTGTAGAGAAGGAAATTAAAACAATGGACCAGCCCTGGGGTAGTGTCCAGAAGCTAGCCCAGAACAGACAGGAGTGGAGGACATTCATTGCTGCCCTACATGCCAGAACGCATAATAGGCAGTAAGTAAGAAGGTCATGTGGACACATTCCAAAGGCATTAGGCGTGGTCACAAGATGCAGCAGTCCATGACAAGTCTAGGCTTGACTCTCTTATCAGTTGGTACTTTCAGGACAAGACATTCCAAAGACATTAGTCACGGTCCCAATATACAGCAGTCCAGGACACATTTGGACTTTTTTATAACTTGGTACCTTCCACGTTGCTCATGACTTTGGCGTTCCCAAGCAACACAGAGGATTCCTGACCTCCGGAGGAACACCCATTAAGAATGCCATTTTTGTGAGTAATTTGCATAAGGCACTGATGCTCACAAAACACTTGGCCATTATTAAATGTGCCGCCCACACTGGTGCCGGGGACCCTATATCCAAAGTCAATGCATTTGCCAATAGTACAGCCAAACAAGCAGCCTGCACATCCAAATATGTAGTGACAGCAGGCGAACAGATGCTAGTAAATAGAATGGTCTTGCCAGACATGAGAGAAGTATGTACCTTACAGAGGGACCCCTCTAATGACCAAAAACAACTATGGAAACGAGAGGGCTGTGCCATTGATTCCACCACGGGACTCTGGCTCACCCTCTCGGACAAGTTTGTGTACATGATGTATTTTTACCTGTCTTACTAACATATATTCACTCCCTTACCCACACTGGCAAGGACGGAATGATTAGGATGAGGAGGGAAGCGTGGTGGCATCCGAAAATTCGGCAAGAGGCGCTGAAGCAGGCCTCTGAATGTAAAATTTGCCAAAAAAGTAATCCAGGCAAACCAAGTAAGGTACCCTCAGGGGTGACGCAAATGCTATCACGTCCGTTTGAAGCATACAGATTGATTTTATTGAATGCCAAGGGCCCATTGCTATAAATATTGCTTGGTGATTTTAGATTTATTTAGCAGGTGGATTAAAGCTGTACCGACCACTAATAATACTGCTGAAACTACAGTAACGTTGTTGTTAAGAAACGTTATTCCCAGGTTTGGCCTATCTACCGTCATAAACTCTGTCAATGGTCCTCATTTTATTGCCACTATTAATAAGGAACTATGTGCACATTTTAATATCCAACAGCAATTTCACTGTGTACACCACCCACAGGCAGTGGGAAAAAGTGGGAAGCCGGTTGCGATGCTAGTTGAAGGTGGTTGCCGGAGGTTGCAGGTAGTGGAAGGTAAGACCTGCAACCTCCGGCAACCACCTGCAACCTCCGGCAACCACCTTCAACTAGCATCGCAACCGGTTTCGACTAAAAAAATCACCGATTTTTAAAACAGCAACCTAATTTTAGTCGCGGCCGGTTTTGAATTTTTTGAAATAATCGCCGGAACATAGAAGAAGCGGAAATCACTTTCGACCATTAGGGAGACTGACAAAAACCTCCAGGAACCTCCGGGAACCGCACGGAAACCTTGGGTGGGGTGCAAAGTCTCCAGAGTTTTCCGTTCAGGTTTCGTTAAGTGGGACAGGAGCATTACACCACCATCCTTGATAGTGCATTCCGACACCCTCTACTGTGTAAACAATCTTGCCCTGCACATCTTTAGACCCCCCCCCCCCCCATCTTAAAGCTATTCCCTCTAGTTTTTGACATTTCCACCTGATTGTCTATCCTATTTCTAACTCACAATTTTATACACTTCTATTAGGTCTTTGCTTAGCCTTTACATTCTTCCTGCGATGGGGTGCCCAGAAATTCATACCATATTCTAAATGTGTTTGTTTTAAAGCTCTCACACAACTTCATGACACATTCTCCTCATCAGGGAGTTAGATGTGGCCCTTGTGGCTAAGGGGATCAGGGGGTATGGAGAGAAGGCAGGTACGGGATACTGAGTTGGATGATCAGCCATGATCATATTGAATGGCGGTGCAGGCTCGAAGGGCCGAATGGCCTACTCCTGCACCTAATTTCTATGTTTCCATGTTTCTATTCTCAATGTCCCAACCAATGACGTACTGTATACCACATGTGTAGGAAAGAACTGCAGGTACTGGTTAAATCAAAGGTAGATACAAAATGCTGGTGTAACTAAGCGGGATCCTTCTTCAGACCCGACTCGAAACGTCACCCATTCCTTCTCTCCAGAGATGCTAACTGTCCCGCTGAGTTACTCCAGCATTTTGTGTCTACCTTCGACGTATACAATGCGCTTTCTTTACCACTCTATGTACTTGTGTTGCTACTTTCAGGGATCTATGGGCTTGGACACAAAGATCCCTCTGTGCATCCCGCTATTACCTGTATACTAACAATTCTTCAACAGAATATAACTATGTTTAGTCGGTTTATCAGTGGGCTAAATTATTTTGTCCAGTGGTTATTAAAATTAGACCATTGCCTAATCAGAAACCTCCTCCAATTTGTATTCAGTGTTCTCAGTATGGGCTCATCTACATTGGCAAAACCAAGCTTTCTCGGCACCCTTCCAAAACCTCCACAACCTTCCTGTATGTAATGAGGCAACCAGAGCTGTGTAAAACACTCCAAATGCAGCCTAATCAAAGTCCAATAAAGCTGCATCTGGCTTCCTGCCTCTTATACTCAATGCCATGACCTATGAAAGCAAGCATACCATATGCCTTCTTTACTTGTGTTGCCTGGAAGATATGAACTTGGATCCCAAGATCCCCATGTACATCAACGGTGTTCAGGGTCATGTCATTAATTGTACATTTTCCCCTGATATTTGACCTCATAAAGTGCAACACCGCACGCTTGTTGGGATTAAACTCCAACTTCTCTATCTATTTCTGTAGCTGATCTTTATCCTGCTGGCTCCTTTGACAGCTTTTCTCACAGTATACGACTCCATCAATCTTGGTGTCATCTGCAAACTAACCAGTCTATGTTTACGTCAAAGTCATTTATATATCACAAACAGCAGTGGTCCAAGCACAGATCTCTGCAGAACTCCACAGACCTCCAGCCTGAATATTGTATTTCCACTCCAACCCTCTGTATTCTATAAGTAAGCCAGTTCCAAATCCATACAACAAATCATAATTGTCGCTATTCATCTCATGCATCTAATCTTCTGGATCATCCGACCAAGGGGTCATTATCAAACGCCTTACTAAAATCAATGAAGACAACATCTATTGTACTACCCTCATCACCTCCTCAAAAAACCTGATTGTGTTAGTAAGACCACGTCATACTGAGCACAAAATAAGTTTTCTGTGGTTATCAGAGGTCAATCAGGTGTAAAAGATGGTGCTGAATTTTCTCAACCACCCTCAGCTGCTTCATCCATGAACTTCCGCTCACTGCAAGATCAAAAGTGAAGATGGTCATTGGAGATTACAATATTCAGCACTATTTGTAAATGATGAGCCAGCCCAAGCCTAAATGCAACCAGACCTAGAAAGCATTCAGATGTAGCTGAAAGTGGCATGTGTCATTCATGCCACACACGTACCAGGCAAAGTCCATCGCAAGTCAGAACCAGATCACCTACTCTTGACGTTCAATTGCATAATCATTGCAGAATTCCCCCGTTTCAGTCGGGGTCACTTCCGTGAGATAATTCTACTGGATCAGTCACATTAATACTGTGGCTACAAGAAATTGTTGGGGACTGGATATCAGCCATTAGGTGTCTCATATTTCCGACACCTTTTAAACCCTTTCACTGACTACAAGGCACAAAGTAAGGAGTAGTAAGCAACACACTACCCCCATCAAAAATTACAGTTCCAATAGTTCCCAAGAAGATCAACATCTTCCAGGACACACAGCTAGATTGATACCCGAACCAGGATTTAATATATTTAATCTTTATTCAGATGGTGGTGAATCTGTGGAATTCATTGCCACAGAAGGCAGTGGAGGCCAAGTCAATGGATATTTTTAAGGCAGAGAGTTAGATTCTTGATTATAGTCCGTGGGCCGAGCGTCAAAAATGTGTCTAGAAATCAGTTTTCGTGACCCAAGTCACCAAACTACATGAAATTTTCCACAGATTTAGATGAAATATAATTGAGAAGGAAGTCATAACTCGTCATTGCCGAAAGTTGCACATTAATTAATTCAACTAATTAGAAAATGAGATCGGGAAAGTAAGCTCCATCTGGTGGCCAATGCCCATATTACATGATGGGCAGCCTATTTCCGTGTTGCAGTCCATTTAAACTATATATCATTATACCTATATATATTCCAGATAGTAATATAGGTATAATATTATAATATAATATATTCCAGATAGTAATATAGGTATAATAATATAATATTATTACATTATATATATAATATATTATTATACCTATATATATTCCAGATAGATATATTCCTCCGTTTTCCTGGAAACGGCCACTACGGACGGCACTATGTAAACCCCCCCCCCCTCGCGGAAAAGATCCGCGGCTCCGTATTCGCGAATCGCCCGCTTTTTAATTGAGACCGCAACTTCACTATGTTAAATACATAGGCCCCGCGATCGGAGCACCTTTTCCCGGTAAGTTATCGCAGGCAGCTCCGAGATTAGATGATTAAGACTTATTACTCTACAACAAGCTGGCATTAGTGAAAATGTTTAATTTACCTTGTTATTGATACATATAGTTTAGGCCCTCAACTTCATGAATGAATGAATAAGTGAATGAGTGAGTGAATGAATGAATGAAGGGATGTATGAGTGAGTGAGTGGATGAATGAGTGAATGAATGAGTGAATGTACAGCCTCCAAATCTCATTTTTTCAGATTATAAAGGGTACAATTTTTCCGTTTTTTCTCTAATTTAATAAAAAATGTGCAAGTCTTGTTCATGACAAGTTTCGGGAATGATTTATATAATTTTTTTACACAATATGTGAAAATGTCATGTAGTTCTGTGACTTTGGTCACAAAACACTGGAATAAAGCTCCTCTGTCCATAGCCTATTAGTGTTAGAAGTTATGGGGAGATGGCAAGGGAATGTGTTTAGGAGGGAGAGATAGATCAGCAATGATTGAATGGTGGAATAGACGATGGGCCGAATGGCTTAATTCTGCTTCTACCACTTATGAACTTATATTCAACCCTTTCACACCTGATGGACCATGACTGCTACAAGTACTAGCTCCAAGGTTCACTGCAGCTACTCACAAAAGGAGAGTTTCCCAAACCCATATACTCTTTGTTTAGGAGCAGGCAGAAGATCATAATACCAAATGCAAGAGCACAATAAGTCACATGTCAGCCAGACACAGACGCTGGCTAATACACTTCATAGTCACTAGACAAGACCCCTGGAACTCATGGTCAAGCAGCGAAAGCAGTGTTATAAGAACCTGACTTGCCTCCACTTTCTCAATTGGTAATTTAGATACATAACAACTCTGGTCTCATCAGCAATGTCCATATTCCATAGAAGAATGTACATCCAGCAGGAAGTATGTTACTTTATTGGAACTCAAATGAATTATAGTGGCAGTGATTATTATTGCAACATAAAGGCTGTCCTACTTGTTAGCTGTCACATTAACTCACCCAGTCTGAAGAGTCTTGACCTGAAATGTCACCAATTCCTTCTCTCCAGAGATGCTGCCTGTCCCACTGAGTTACTCCAGCTTTTTGTGTCTATCTTCAGTTTAAACCAGCATCTGCAGTTCCATCTTACACACTAACTCATCCATCAGGATAGTTTATTTGGAATGAGAAATAATTTAGGATTCGAGCCAAGGACTCATTGATTGATCTACATTTAGGTTGCTTGCAAGGTATATGCCGCATGTTACTTCCAGGCTCCTAAAAAGACAAAACTAATCGTAAAAATGATACAAAAACAGCAAACAGTGTACAAAACTATTTTCTTCCACAATGCGTGAGTAGCTGTTCAATGGAGTGAATTTCCCATGTTTACTTGTGTCACCAAAATCAAGTCCAGTTATATTATTGGAAAGGAAATCCCTTAATTCACTATACGAGTCAGTTCAATACGGGCCATGTAAAATTAACCTTAGCCATAGTTGCTTATGGGCTTGAAACCACCGAACAGAATTGCCTCATCATTTGACAGCAAGACCTTTATTTAAATATTTCACAGCCTCAGGACACCGCAATGTGGCCAATTGATGATATTTGGAGTGTTATGTATATGCTCCAAATTTTTGTGTATACTACAGGGTGGCGATAATCAGGAAATTTGCTTTCACTGGTATTGATGGCAGTATAATTATCCACCACACCACCTGATCTCTTCACCACTTTGCAGAGATATTTTATAACTACCTTTAGTTAGTTTAGCGACAGCGCGGAAACAGGCCCTTCGGCCCATCAAGTTTGCGCCGACCAGCGATCCCCGCACATTAACGCTATCCTAACGCACACTAGGGAAATTTACATTTATTAACCTACAAACCAATTAACCTACAAACCTGTATGTCTTTGGAGTGTGGGAAGAAACAAAAGATCTGAGAGAAAACCCACGTGGTCACGGGGAAAACGTACAAACTCCGTACAGACAGCACCCGTAGACAGGATCAAACCCGGGTCACCGGCGCTGCAGGCGCTGCAAGGCAGCAACTCTACCACTGCACCACTGTGACGACCTGTGACATTTGGGATCTGTGGGAGTAAAAAGGTGTCTTGTGTGAAAGATGGCATGATTGATAATGCCGTATTGTCCAGTCCGACCAATCCATTCCCTAAAGTCCAAGGTATTTGCTCTTGGACAAGTAGTGCACAAAGTTATTTAACTATTCAGTTCCCGAGTTGATTGGACATCAAGGCACAGTGGAACATTGCTCACTTCCGCTGAATATTACTCATTATTCCTACATATCTTGGGATGCAAAAACCACCAGTTTCTTTACAACAAGCTGTATTCTACTGTCAAAGTGCCTGACGTTTACCTCAATAACCTTATTCTGTCGATGAATCCCACCTCCTGTTCCTTAACATTATTTTCTTAAAACTACAAACTACCAACGTGTCCTTCTTGATCCCATACTGTTAACGGTTCTCTTTCCTGGGTTACTATTTCATCACTCAAATCCATTGACATCCCCCCCTTTCCACCTTCCCTACAAATCCTTCATGTCTCCAACATCACAAAGCAGCATCCATTCCTCTGTCAAACTCCCAAGTGTAAATTCTGGGAAATTCAGCTGATCCAGCAGCAACAGTGGAGGCAGAAACAATTAATATTTCAGCGCACCAAAAAACCTTGAGAGAACGGAGTAAAAATATTCTTTTACTTATCCGTTTGCTTATGTGGAGGATAAATGCGAGCACAGACAGAACTGGATGAAGGGTCTTGTTGGGAGTTGTAAATTCATTTATTTCTATGCCGATTCTGCAGATTTGGTCTACAAAAATGGTTAGAAAAACAGAGACATTCCCAAGAACAGTAGGATGCGTTTCATTGTTGCCCAATCTCAAGGCCAAAAAGTGGACAAAAGACAGGCCATGACGCCACCAAACCATGAACGACTATCTTTTTAAAAGTTTCTTTTTGCACCCCCCCCCCCCCCCCCCCCCCCCTCCCCCCTCAAAATAAAGTAATAGAATGCTTTGATTTATGGGATTAAATTTTGCATCTGTTCAATTCAGGCAAAATAATGGCAAGGAGCACTTGCTTCAAATAAATAGCAACATTTTCAGAATCTTTTCAGAATGCGACTGCAACCAAATTAACTTTTATGCATTCCATTGTGCAGAAGCAGAATAGCGGGTTAATGGGGCATAATGAAGACCACCCTTGTAAGTTCCCAGCACACCAGCTGGGTGGTAAAGGTCACTAAACTCTGTTCTGGTCACTTAGGGTCACAAGTGAATAAGTTCTGCATGGTTAAGTGATCATGAGACTTCTGCGTTAAACTGCTTAATATTCAACAATGTTAACCGTGCAAGATCCAAGTTGTAAGTGAATGCCCTGTTGTATAATAGTGATGAAAAGTCCAAATTATATTAGTAACACCCAGTCTCTTACTCTCCTTATGCATTGATTTGGAAGATCCATATCTTCATGACAAACTGTATTAAATAATCAAAAAACAATTTTGATACACTTTGTGGTAAACAACAATGAAATTAGCTTGGGACAATTCTTTACTAAAAGGTTTTTAAGAACATGTTTTAATCTGAAGGATTAAAGGGATAGTGGCAGTATAGTAGCGATATTGGCCAAGCTGTAGGTATATGTATGGACTGTAACCAGTGAAATGGCCCAAAGACATTTAGTACAGAAGAGGGTGAAGCCATAGGTTTTAAGACTTTTTTTTTAAATGTCCATATTAAAGAAGCTCTGGAACCACAAAAAAACTAAACGTTATAAGTATATATCTTTAAAGGTAGCAAAACTAGATGGAAAAACCATTGAAAAGGCTCAAGAACTTTCAATAATGATAGAGAATGTTGCAAGCATTCAGGGTGTCAGCTAAACAAAATTAATGGCATTCATGAATAATCATTGACCTGAAATGTTAACTCTGTTTCTCTCTCCACAGATCAATGTGAAAGGACCTCAATGAAACTTTTTAAATCCCGAGTGGACTGTACAGACCAGTTTCCAATGGTAGGGAAGTCCCAAACTGGACACAATGCAAATTTCTTAAGAATGGTGAGCCTGTTGAAATCTCTATCACAGAAGGCAGTTCATGCTAAAATCATTAAAAATATTATATCTACCAAGGGTATAGATATAGTACCAATGCCTAAAGATATCAAAATAGAAAAAGTTGGAGCAGGGTACGGAATTTGGATGATCAGCCATGATCATATTGAATGGCAGAGCAGGCCAGAAGCATTGAATGATCCAATTTCATTCCTAATTTCTATGCATGTATTTCCACATTTTTCTACCATCATTCCAGATGTCCTGCATTTGCATTGTTTTGCTTTCGTAAATGGGATCATTGACTATATATTCAAGCCATGGAGTACAAAAGTACAAAAGAAATGCTTAAATACCCAAGACACAATTAGGCCTTGCTTTGAATACTGTACTTAATTTCATTGCCAAATATTAAGAATCTTAAACACTAGAGGGAGAGATGTTGAAAATCATCAAGAATTTTGTCAGTCACAGAGAGATCATTATACAGGGCACAAAAGATGCCCTCTGTGACTTATAGTGACATGAAAAAAAAATGTTTTTTAATTCATTATCAGAACACAGACAAATGGCAAGGATATAATTTATCAATGCCTTAAATGGTTTATAGTGCTCATTCGGAGGGTAGTTAACAGTGAACTGCATTAGAGTGTGCAAAGCTGCCAGATATTCTGCCTCAGATGTGTTCTGTGAACAAATTGTGATTTTTTTTGATTTTTTTTTTAATGTGTATCAGAACCATCCTGGTTACTGATACTAATTTTATTCCAAGTTAAATACTTCAGCAGCTGTAGGGAAATTGTGAGGTGCATGAGTTGACTCAGTGATTCATTATCCAACAATAACCATGAGGTTTCAGCATTTCTGTCCCAGCAATAGCTTGGGCAGACTCGAAAGGTACCCTTACAGCCAGCATTTCAAAATGTTAAAGCACTCCTGGCAACATTACAGTGAACGCTGGAATGGCTGTGTATTTTCAGGGTCTGCAAATGTACATTTGAGCATGCATGGTCGCACGAATAGTCGCAGTCATAATGCTTGGAGAGCTAGAATGATCATCCATCAGAAAGTTATTATTCAATTATTTCATAGTTTTCTCACCAATTTCTTCCAAACATGACAAACTCGTGTTGCTGCCAGCTAGCAATAAAAAGAAAGATATGCATCATTGAATTCCATTTGGATTCTACAGATTGCCTAGACATCTTTGGCACAAAATATTTAGAAATCTTGGAAATGGACCAAAGTGTTCACATTTCCTCACCATAGCTTCCACAGATAAATCATCACGCACTCCAACTGTGCACAGAAAAATCCTTGCAATAAATCCAAACCTTTCAATTTTAAATGTTGGATTTTGTGCCAGTTGACAAGTGCATAAACCTATTGAAAGTTTTAAATCATTCTCAAACACCACAGAGAAGCCAATCATAGCATATCACATCTTCCCACTGTTATTCTGAGAGCCACAACGTGCTTTATTTCTAATTTTAAGTAGTGATGTTTAGTCACATATAATATTTGCATTTTGGTTTAAGAGCTCACTTTTACTGCAAATATTTGGTCAGAAGGAGGAGGAAACTGCAGAAGCCTGGCAAAATATTGCTTCAACTTCCTATGAAGATTCAGTATGACGATGAATACGGAACTTCCACAGGTGTACAATAGAGCGCACACTGTCTTGCTGCATTACTGCCTGGTTTGGTAACTCAAGTGTCCAATAACAAAGAAGGCTGCATAAAGTGGGCTGCATACATTGCCCAGTCCATCACTGGTATTGAACTTCCCGCCATCGAAGGGATATACAGGAGTAACTACCTCAAAAAGGCAGCCAATATCAATGACCCACACCACCCTGGCCACTTTCTCATCATGCTGCTATCATGAGGAAGGTGGTACAGGAGCCTAAGAACCCTGAACCACAGATTCAAGAACATTTCCCTCCCAGCAACCAGCAGGCTCTTGAATCATAGTGCATGACTATACGCACAACCCTTTCCCAGCAACGATCCACTGAGGACTTTTTTTTTGGTTGCACTATGTATTTTAATTTTGCACTATAATGGTCTGGTTACCTGGCATTGGTGATTTTTATTTTATTATATTATTGATTATTGTGTATTTGTAGTGTTATTGCATTAATGGGCCTATCACACTGCAGCAAGAAATAAATTCAACTTTTGTGTTTCCTGTCCCTACGACATTTAAACACTCCTGACTTTTGATTCTATTACTCTTTTTAAAAAAAATGTCAATCTCATGTCAATGACAATAAACCAAGAACTATAGGACAAAGCACAGGAAAGTATGGTACAGGAACAGGCCTTTCCACCCACAATGCCTGTGCCGAGCATAACGCCCAGGTCACGTGTGTGCACGTGATTCATACCCCTCCATTCCTTACATATATATGTGGCTATCTAAAAGTCTTTAAAATACCATTATCATGTCCATGTCTAGCTCCACCATCAGCTCTGGCAGCGTGTTCCAAGCACCCATATGTATAAAATAAACTTGCTCCACGCATCTCATTTAAACCTTGCCCCTCTCATTTTAAAGCTATGCCCTCTTGTGCATGACATTTTCTGGGGAAAAGTTTCTGAGTAAACAGAGACGCTGAGGTATCTTTTAACTGGCACAGAGGAGATTAAGAGAAGACATTATTGAGGGGAGTAGATAGAATAGATTGCAAGAAACTACTCCCCATTTCAGAGGTAGATAAAACCAAAGGATACAGGTTTCAAACAGGAGATTGAGGTGGTCGGAGGGGTAACATTTTCACCCAGTTTGAGTACCTGGAATGCACTGCTTGAGAACAGTGGAAGTATAGAAAGCTAAACGACAAATGTTGAAAGATGGAATTAATGCAGTGAGGTCCCCATGGGTCAGCATTGATTTAGTGGGATGAAAGGTGAATTTCCATGAATTCATTCTGAAATAGTTGTTGTGCAATAGGGTGGAGCAGTAGGGTGGAGCCACAGACCGGGCTTTGATACTGACCAGCATGTTGTCGTGTGGAGTTTGAACATTCTCCCTGTGACCACGTGGGTATCCTCTGGGTGCTCCAGTTTCCTCCCACATCCCAAAGACGTGTGGGTTTGTAGATAAATAAGCCTCTGTATATTGCCCCGAGTGTGTAAGGAGTGGATGTGAAAAGACCAAGTATGAACAGGTCAGCATGGGCTCGGTGGGTCGAGGGGCATGTTTCCATGTTGCATCTCCAAACTAAATTTTATATTTCTCTTTCTGATCAGGGAGCTTGTATATGAGGAAATTGCAGGTCAACACATTAATCTACTATTGTGCAGCGAAGGCACATTGTGTTCAATGAAGAGACATTCAAACAGTGCTGGTTGCTAACACAAGTTTTACGCTTACCTAATGCTGAGTACAGTCTCTCTGATATCTGCTTAAAGAAGTAAAAATTAATCAAGCAGCAGCAGGTAAGTAATTGCAGTGCGGTGCACCTTAATATTGGAAACATCTCTTGTGACAAGCGTGTTTTCTTAGTCCCAGCAGAAACTACATTGTAGATGAGAGTCGCTCAAGGTTTGTGAAGGTGATGTAGGGGCCCCTGCAGGTTAAACACTGAGATTTGATCACATATACTGTATCAACCTAGCATTTTCATATTCAATTAAATGCTTTTCAGCAACCTTTCTTCCTTCCACTCTGGAGAGCGAGGCAAACATCAAACTGAAATTTGTGAGAGACCAAGAGAGCCTGAGAGAGCATCACGATCACGACCTGGGGGGGGGGGGGGGGGGGGGGGGGGGGGGTAGGAGGGTGGTGCCCCTCACATTGGTACGGAACATTTGCATTTTTCAGCTTGAAATTGTGCAATATGGTGCATACTGAAGCGAGTCTTTTAACTCACACTTGAATGCAATATATATGCTTTAAATTGGATGGAGCGTTTTTGAAAGGAGGGAGGCTGTGCGATCACTGACCTTGGGGGTACCTGGTGAGGGAGTGGAGCAACCGAGTGGGGAGAAGGTGTGGAAGAAGGGGATCCCCCCTCCCAGGATAGGGACTTTTTGAAATTTGATGTATTAAAATCAAGTTTTAGTGCACTGGAGAAGTATGATTTCAATGTTTTTTGAATGAAGTATTTTTAAGAGGTAACTTTTTAAGGGGTAACTTTATTCACACAAAGGGTCTACACTTGTCAATTGGCCTGCACTGCCCTCTGTGGCAGAGAATGCCACAGATTCACAACTCTCTGCGTGAAGAAAGTTTGTTCTCATCTCAGTCCTAAGTGCCCCCCCCCCCCTTTATTCTTACTGTGACCCACGGTTCTGAACGCCCCCAACATCGGGAACATTTTTCCTGCAGTTACAGCAAGTGAAAATCTAGCAGGCAAGCAGGATGCTTTCACCAACCACCCCCATTTGAAGTCCACTATCTTCCATCGTATCTACCCAGTGCTTGGTACTTATTTCCAGCAGCCACTGGTTGTCCTCCAGGATGCACCGAGCCACAGCCTGATCCATGCCGATCACCTGGGTGAATTCGGTACAGAGACTTTCACGACAGCGGCGCAACGCTTCGACGCCTCAGACGGCCCGGGACTCTTGCACTGAGGTTGCTCCATGGCCGGAGCTGCAGTGAGCGACTCGCCAGCCCGGAAAACACTCTCCAGCCCCACTCCCCATCCGCATCTGTCCCCGACGCTGCTGCTGCTTCGAACACCCGCGGCCCATGCAGTTGATATGAGTTTTGAAATTTTAGTTGATCACAGAATTTCTCACAACAGAGCGAGAGAAATTTGTGATCAGCGTGAGAATTTGGTGAAATGCGTGATTCTCACGCTCAATGCATGGGAGTTGGCAGCCCTGCCTCTCTATCCCCCCCCTCCCTCGCCTCTCTCTCTCCTTCCACCTCTTTCTCTCCCACCTCACTCTCATCCCTCTCTCTCTCCCCCCCTCTTCTGCTCTCTCTCCTCTCAACCCCCTCTCTCCCCCTCTCCCTCTCCTCTCCCCTGTCTCACCCCTCTCACTCTCTTCCCTCTTTCTTCTCTCCCCCCTCTCTCTCTCCCCCTCTCTTTCTTCTCTCTCTCCCTTCCTCTCTCTCTCTCTCTCTCTCCCCCCCTCTCTCTCTCTCTCTCCCTCTCTCTCTCTCTCCACACACTCTTCCCTCTCTCTCTCTCTTCTCTCACCTCTCTCTCTTCCCCCTCTCTCTCTCTCCCTCCCTCCCTCCCCCTCCCTCTCTGTCTCTCTCTCTCCCTGTCTCTCTCTCCCCTCTCTCTCTCTCTTTCTCCCCTCTCTCTCCCCTCTCTCCCTCTCTCTCTTTCGCCCTCTCTCCCCCTCTCTCTCTTTCCCCCTCTCTCCCCCTCTCTTTCACCACCCCTCTCTCTTCCCCTGCTCTCTCCCATTCTCTTCTACCCTCTCCTCCCTCTCCACCCCCCCTCTCTCTTCCCTCTCACCCCCCCCTCTCTCTCTTCCCCCCTCTCCCTCGCCTACCTCTCTCTTCCCCCCCTCTCCCTCTTCTCTCTCTCCATTCCCGCCCCCTCTGTCTCTCCCCTCTTTCTCCTCTCATCCCCCTCTCTCTCTCTCCCCACTATCTCCCTGTCTCCTTCCCCCCCCCCTCTCTCTCTTTTCACCTCCCTTTGAGAATATGTCCCTTCAGCACAGAGACTCTCGCGGCAGCGGTGCAACGCCTCCGACGGACCGGGACTTGCACTGCTCCATGGCCAGAGCTGCAGCGAGCGACTCGTCAGCGCCGCAAACACTCGACAGCCCCGGCTCCCCGCATCTGTTCCCGCTGCTGGTTCTGCTCCCACCCCTCCCGCAGCCCCACTCTCCAACACCCGCGGACCATGCAGTTTATCCGAGTTTCGAAATTTTCGTTGATCACAAAATTTCTCATCACTGAGCGTGAGAAATTTCTGATCAGCGTGAGGGCGTGAGAGTTTGCTTGAAGGCGTGAGTCTCACGCTCAAAGCGTGAGAGTTGGCAGCCCTGGATGTGGGGAGAAGGCAGGCACGGGTTATTGATAGGGGACGATCAGCCATGATCACAATTAATGGCGGTGCTGACTCGAAGGGCCGAATGGCCTCCTCCTGCACCTGTTTTCTATCATCTAAACTGAATCGGTAAAATGTCCAACGCTAGTATGGTTTTTTTAAGGACCCGAAGTAGAAGGTTTATTAATAGGTCCCAGAATTTAAAAACAAACCTTAACCTTCATTTATAATCCTGCTAATAATATTCACAGTCAAAGATTAAATACTCCTGGAGGATGCCCTGACTGGTAAAGGTGCAACTTAGCTACGTACTTGCAAATGTCAATGCTGATAGGCTCTTATAGAAGCCAGATACAGTCACCTTCCCAAGGGGATTTTTATTTAAATTGTGTAGCTTTATCCATAAGAGGGACTAACAGTTCTCACCCGCCCCCCAAATCTACTGCAGTATCCAGAGGTGGACATGCTGTCATGGTTCATCTCTGTCCCAGCATTGATTTTGATTTAGTTAACTAATATCTAACAAATTTAACATTCCAACTTTCTTCACACACTGAATATACTCTGAATAGCCTTTATAGAGCTGCTCAAAGAATAAACAATTTATTTAGATAGACAGAAAATGCTGGAGCACTCCATCATTTTGTGTCTATCTTCGGTATAAACCGGCATCTGCAGTTCCTTCCGATACAAACAATTTCTTAGCCAGAGGGTAGTCAATTTGTGAATCTCATTGCCACAGACAGCTGTGGAGGCAGAGTCATTGTGTATTTTTAAAGCAGAGATTGACAGGTTTGTGATTAATAGGGGCGTCAAAGGTTACGGGGAGAAGGCAGGAGAATGGGGCTGAGAGGGAAAAATAGATCAGCCTTGATCAAATGGCAAAGCAGTCGATGGGCCAATTAGGCCTAATTCCCTAGCCCTCTAAGGATATGTGATGAATTTGCCTGGATTTTCCTGACCATTTTCCAATGGATCGATCTAAAAGAGACACCATTGGTAACCTCCATTGCTCTCTTCCTCTCTCATACAATACGTTACTGTTTTCAATGAGATTCGGTCTGACCAGCAGCATATGCTGGCTATTTATTCCACCCATGTCTACTCTAATCACAAATAACAAGATTTTTTACATTATTTTTACTAACAAAGAAAAGCTATACTGGTGATCTGGCAGATTCTCATTCCTTTTTTCACACTTCCAGGAAATGCAAGTTAATTTTAAGTAACAGGTCACAGGAAATTAAAAGAAAGCTCAATAAACTAATTGCAAATTGCATTGTGTTTACTGAGGGGGGCCTTCACAGTGTTGATTGGAAATATGTTTTGAAGGTTACTGATTATGGTTTCATGATAGCAAACTCTGTATTATCAAAACACCAGTTGAAACTGCATGTATTGCAATAAAATGGAGTACAAATACAGACTCAAGGATCTGATTAAAAATGGTATTTAAAACATTATTAAATGACTGAAGGACTTAACCAGTACACTTAGTTTTATTTGTTATCTAATTCTGTGTATTAAACATAAAATAACTTAACCTGCAATAGTTATAGACTTAAATGGTATTATTGTAACAAGGCTCTTGCTAAATTGTTCACATTGTTTACAGAGGGTGGGGCAGCTGAAATAGAAAGATGTGCAAATTTTAAATCATTAAGACTCCAGACTAATTTTTTTTTCAATTCAATTCAACTTTAATGTCATTGCACAAATACAAGTATGGGTACAACGAAATGCAGTTTAGCGTCAGTCCGTAGTAGTAGTGCAATATAGAAATAAAAATACAGAATAATCAAACAATGTGGACGGAGGGACTGGAGAAATCTATCGGCGGGACTCCGAGTTCAGCAATGTGATGGTATTGTTGTAGAAGCTGTTTCTCATCCTACTGGTACGTGACCTGAGGCTCCTGTACTGCCTCCCTGATGGGAGGAGGGCAAACAGTCCATGGTTGGGGTGTGAGGGGTCTTTAATGATCTTCCCGGCCCGTCTCAGACACCGTTTTCGGTGGAGGGCATCCATGGCAGGGAGCGGGGCACCGATGTGTACTGCGCGGTTTTCACCACCCGTTGTAGTGCCTTCCTGTCCGCTACAGTGCAACTGCTGTACCATACCGTGAAGCAGGTGGTCAGGATGCTTTCGATGGTACAGCGGTAAAAGTTGGTCAGGATCTGGGGGGACAGGTGAGCTTTCTTGAGCCTCCTCAGGAAGTAAAGGCGCTGCTGCGCCTTTTTGATCAGCTTGGAGGTGTTGAGGGACCAGGACAGATCCTCCGAGATGTGTACCCCGAGGAATTTGTAGTTGGAGACGCGCTCCACCTCAGTCCCGTTTATGTGGATGGGGGTATGTCTACCCCCTCTGATCTTCCTGAAGTCAACAATAATTTCCTTCGTCTTCTTGGAGTTGAGGACGAGGTTATTGTTGGCACACCAGGCTGCCAGGTGCTGGACCTCATCCCTGTAGGCTGACTCGTCGTTGTCACCGATCAGTCCTACCACAGTGGTGTCGTCGGCAAATTTAACGATGGCGTTGGATCCATTCTTAGGGATGCAGTCATGGGTGAAGAGGGAGTAGAGGAGACGGCTGAGCACACAGCCCTGTTGCACGCCCGTGTTCAGTGTTATAGTGGAGGAGGTGAGGTTGCTGCTTTGGGAATTAGATAGGAACAGTTTGTGCTAACCATTTTTATTCAAGGACTATCTTATTTCCAAAACTAAATTAAGATGACAGTGCCAATGGCTTCCCTTTCTGTCAGTAGACCCTACCAACTAGAACCTTTGTCAAACCACAATGAATAGAAACCAACATTGGGTGAAAGCATCTGTAAGAAACAACTGCAGATGCTGGTTTAAATCTAAGGTAGACACAAAATGCTGCAGTAACTCAGAGATACAGGCAGCATCTCTGGAGAGAAGGAATGGATGACGTTTCGGGTTTAGATGGGTCTCGAACCGAAACGTCACTCATTGGGTGAAAGCATCCACTGGTGGATGTGAAAACCAATGGCAAGAAAGGGGTTGTTCAGAAGGAATTATAGGTTGGCATATCATTGTATACTTCAATCAACTAATTTTCTTGAGGAGATTTCATCATAAAAGTTGATCAATTGTGGAATTTCTAATCGGTTCACTGATTTCTGCAAGATGCCCTATAGAAGGTTGCAAGAAAACACCCTTTGTAAGAACAGAAAATCACTGGCAGCAACTACTGAATTTCTCCTTTCTGCTCTATGCGAGAGATCCATTTGTTGTGGTTCGATTTCCATCTCTAACAATAAATTTGAGCTGATGTAACCTTTATGAATATTCGAAAACAGATTGTGATCAGAAAGATAACATTTAAAAGAACAAATTCAATCAAAACCCAGCTACAATGAAAGGAAATAACAGAAAATACTGGAAATATTCAGCAAGCCAGACTGAGACTGTGAAGAGAAAAACATTTTAGGTCAAAGAACTTCGAAAGTAACCCATGCTTACCTTTTCTCCAACAACTTATATACACATAATATTCCATTATGCCTCTAACTAATCAACCGAAATATGGATTAATTCACTTTCAAATCATAATATTCTGTACAAAATAAACATTGTTGAGATATATTCATATAGACATAGAAAATAGGTGCAGGAGTAAGCCATTCAGCACTTCGAGCCGGCACCACTATTAAATGTGATCATGGCTGATCATCCACAATCATACAATCACACTGCAAAATTGCTAATGTTTCTTTTAATCCCTTCATGTAAATCATTAATCTATATTACTAAAAGTCTGTTCTTGACCGGTTTTGGTGATCTGTGCTGCGATTTCCGAGAGAACTCCGCCACCTACGGCCGTAAATTTTGGCCACCTCACTCAGTTTATTTCTTATACTTTGCACATTCATATATAACACTTTAAATTCAGTATTCAACTCCCCTCTCACACCGGTTTGTATTTCACCTGATCTTACTCTCATATTCCTTCTTAAACTTTCTGTCCCATTATTTTGGGTGTCTTTCATAACTTTTCCTATACTCTCTTTCCCTTTAACTCCATCCTTAAGCTTCCAATTTCAACAACAACTCCCCCCCCCCCCCCCCCCCCCCTATTTAGTTAGTTTAACCTACCTGTGTAGCACTAGCAAACCTGTCCCCTTCCAGTTAAGGTGCAACCCGTCCCTTTTGTACAGGTCACCCCTACCCCAGAAGAGATCCCAGTGGTCTGAAATAGAAATCCTTGCCCCCTGCAATAGTTCCTCAGGCACACATTCAGATCCCCTATCTCCCTGTTCCTGCCCTCACCAGCACGAGGTGATGGAAGCAAAGTAGAGATAACCACCCGAGAGGTCCTGCTTTTCAGCCCTCTTCCCTCTAAACTCATGTTGCAGAACATCCTTCCTCTTCTTCCCAATGTCGTTTGTGACGACGTGCACAACCACTTCCGGCTGCTCCCCTTCCCTCTTGAGGATGCCCAGCAAGCCCAGCAATCGGTCTGACATGTCTTGGACCCTGGCACCAAGAAGACAACACCTCATCCTCGAATCTCGCCTGTTGCCACAGAATCTGCTGTCCATACCTCTCCTTGAGTTACCTATCACTATGGCGTTACCTGACGTAGGTCTCTCCGGTTGAGCCGCAGTGCCATGATTTGATTGAAAGACCTGTCCGCCACTTGGACTGGAAGTGTCGTACATCCTGACAGCTTCCAAGAGGGTGTACCTGTTTTCAACGGGGTCTCCTGCAGTCCATGCTTACTTCCCTTCCGCATCGTCACCCATCTTTGAATCCTTGTATCCTTGGTGTAACAACGTCATTGGAGCTCCTGTCCAGGAAGCTCTTGTTTTCCCGGATGGTCCTGAGATCATCCAGGTGACTCTTTTAGTAAAGATAGCCAATGTCCCCTCTTCCCATGACAGTAATGTCCCACGGATTTGATAGAGATATTGAGCCAAACCACATGGAAAAAGACCCTTTAACCCGTTAAATCTACGTCACCATCAAGCACCCTATTTAAACCAATTTACATATCCCCACATTCCTGTCAACTGCCTCCAGAACACTTACCTACGCACTTAGGGAAATTAACAGTGGCCAATTAGCCTATCATACCACATCTTTAGTATATATGAGATAACCAGAGTGCCTGAGGTTGTCATGGAGGACATGCAAATTCCACACAGGCAGAGGCAAAGGTCAGGATTGAGGCCTAATGTCTGGGATTGTGAGGCACCAGCTCTACAAGCTGCAGCGCTGTATATCTGTGCAGTTGATATTTTCTGTCAATATTGGAGTTCAACAATCCCCATCAAAACTAGTTGTACAGGTTACACAAAGTTATTGTTGACTCTGCCAAGTTATAAACCAAAACAAAAACTAAGAGAGAAAATGCCACTGCTGATCCCTAGAGATTATATATATATATATACTAGACTAAGTGGGACCCGTTGGGTCCCAGCATCATCCAACGCAATATTCCACCTCTCCACCAATTTTAATATTGGTGGCCAGTTGGGGGGGGGGGGGGGGGGGCTTTCTGGAGCGCTAGTATGGGTGTTGTGGGTTGAAGGGACTGGTTTCCAGAGGGCTAGTATGCAAATTGTGCGCCAAATGGATTCTTGGGCTGGCGTCTCAGTCAATCAAGCCTGTTGTGCTGGCAACTCATTCGCTCACAGCTGGTGGGCTGGTAGTTGACTGACGGCTAATCTTTGAAATTCTATTTCAAGCAGGGTATAAGGCCACCAAATTCAAGTGCAGTTTCTTACCACTTCTAGCAGGGTGCAAGGCCACCAAATTCAAGTGCAGTTTCATACCATTTGAAGTAGGGTGCAAAACCACTAAAGACAGCGAGTCGTGACCTCTCCCTCCTCCATCTTGCAGAGACTGAGCCACACCCACATTTCTGGGTTTTATAACCCCTTCCCCTCCACCACCGGAAAAGGTGTGGCTTTCATGGAGTGATTGGCAGGAGAGCGATTCTCAACATTTAAAAAAAAACTAATAACACTTTTATTTTTCATTGATGGGAAGAATTCTCTGCATCTTCTCAGCAGAGGGGGGACTGAGTAAGATGGCTAAAAATCACAGCCGTAAGTGGTAGCGTTTTATCTAAAATCAATATACAGTGCAAACAGGAAGTGCATTTACAGTAGTGTCTTATAACTTCAAGCCAATGCACCAAAGCCACCATCTGCAGTAAGTAGTGCCTTTCAAATTCAAGCCACACCCAAGCCACCATTTGCAGTAAGTAGTGCCTTTCAACTTCAAGCCAAAGCAACCAATACACCATTTGCAGTAAGTAGTGCCTTTCAACTTCATGCCACCATTTGCAGTAAGTGGTGTCTTTCAACTTCAAGCCACACCCAAGCCACCATTTGCAGTAAGTAGTGCCTTTCAACTTCAAGCCAAAGCAACCAAGCCACCATTTTCAGTAAGTAGTGCCTTTCAAATTCAAGCCAAAGCAACCAAGCCACCATTTGCAGTAAAAGTGCCTTTCAACTTCATGCCACCATTTGCAGTAAGTAGTGCCTTTCAATTTCAAGATACACCCAAGCCAAGCCAATCAGGGGAGGGGGGAGGGGGCGCTTTCTGGAGCGCTGGTATGAACCATTTTAGAACCAATAGACTTTTTTTTTTTGCAAGCTTTAGAACCAATAGAGACACTTTTTTGCAAGCTTTAGAACCAATAGACAGAACCAATTTTTTTTGCAAGCTTGAGAACCAATAGACATTTTTTTTTGCAAGCTTTAGAACCAATAGACATTTTTTTGCAAGCTTAAGAACCAATAGACATTTTTTTGAAAGCTTTAGAACCAATAGACACAAGCTTTTTGCAAGCTTTAGAACCAATAGACATTTTTTTGCAAGCTTTAGAACCAATAGACATTTTTTTTGCAAGCTTTAGAACCAATAGACATTTTTTGCAAGCTTTATAACCAATAGACAAATTCTGCAAGCATTTTAGAACCACTAAGGGCACTTACATTTGAGTAGACATGTGTTCAGTTTTATTCACAGCTCAGAGAAACATGACCCTCTGCCTTCCTCCATCTTGAAGAGACTGTGTGGCACACCACTTCCTGGTTTTATAGTCCCTCCCCCCTGCCACCAACGGCAGCAGCAGAGAGAATGGGGAATTTTGTAAAAACATTAATATCTCTGTCATTTTTAATCGACGGGAAAAATCCTCGGCACACATGTGGCGGAGGGGGGCTCTGAGCAAGGTGGCCAAAAATGACGGCCGTAGGTGGCGGCGTTCTCTCGGAAATCGCAGCACAGATGGCCAAAACCGGTCAAGAACAGACTTTTAGTAATATGGATAGATATATATAATATATTAAGTGCATGGCAATTGTGCGATGGGAGCACACTTACACCTGGACCTCCTTCCCCTCCATCTCTGGTCCTTCAGATAACTCAAATGTATTTAGGTTCTGATGCAAGGTAATTGGCCCAAAACATACACTCTGTTTTTTCTACTCTGATGCCACCCGACCTGTTGAGTATTTCCAGCAGTTTCTGCTTCTAGTTCACTTCCAACATCTGCAGACTTTTGCTTTTGGATGTTCAGCTTGCTCCAGTCAAAGATGTTCCTATTACTTACCCCACTGAATTACACCAATAAGACCAAAAGACATTGGAGCAGAATTACACCATTCAGCTCATCGAGTCTGCTCTGCTATTTGATCATGGCACATCTATTTTCCCCTTTTAACCCCATTCACCTGATTTCTCCCCCATAACCTTTGACACCATTACTAATCAAGAGCCAGTCATCTTCACTTTATAATTACCCAATGACTTAGTCTCCACTGCTACCAATGGGAATGAATTCCACAGATTCTCCACCCTCTGGCTAACGAAAGTCCTCATCTCCTTTCTAATGGTATATCCTTTTATTCCGAGGCTGTGCCCTGAGGTCCTAGACTCCCACTACTGGAAACATCCTCTCCACATCCATTCTACCAAGGCCTTTCATTATTCGGTTTGTTTCAAATGAGATACCCTTTCATCCTTCCAAATCTCTGATGAATCATCCTAGGCATCTCTCAGGAACGCGAGAACAAAAATGTTTCCCATATCGTGACTGAAACTGGATAATTTCCAAACTACCCGCAAGAGGCAAGTAATTATATTTTAATTTGTTCCCATTTAAAGTAGTTTACAATGCTCTCAGCAAGATATCTTTGAGCAAATAGCTGCACAAGCTTGTGGAATTTTGGATAAACAGCATATCATATATAGTGAATTTAAATCTATTAAAGGGACAGTACATGCCATTGTAAATAACTGTGCTCAAAAGCTAAATTTCCATAAAATAATGCCACTATTCTCTATCCAGTGTCTAAGTGGTGAGCAATGATGAAAGGATTTTGCCATTTGTTGCACCGGTACTTTTATTTTTCAAACATTTACAGCCAATAGGAAACTAAAGCTTGCTTGCACTCATCACTGTGCCACTAATAATATTCCATTATCATTGTCAATCTCTCAGTGGAATGTAGCATGCATTATAACTTTTCAAAGATTTAAGACACGGGTACTCCCAAGGGATTTTTTTTCCCAGTGCAGAGGTTGGTTGGTTTGATGATAAACAAGACGAATTCGTGCAGCAGACAAGAGAGAGTGCAATGAGCATCAAGAAACTGTGAGATCACCACATCATTAGTAAATTCACTCTTTGTTCTTGTTAGAGACTAGGGTAGTATCTTCAGAGATCATTTGCGCACAATCACAGTCTTTCATTCGCCGAGTAATAGAGAGCACTTCTCTTTTATGGGTAAGCAACCATAGAATACTACTGTACAATGTATTCCCAGTTACAGTTTTGCTGTACGAGGTTAAATGCCTTGCGACAAGTATCATTCTTGTGTGTCCTTTGACCATTTTAAGCAAAACAGCAATCATTATTCTGCAAGAAGCACATCAATCACCATTAATTGAGGCAAGAAATTAATGCAGATTTCAATAACATATTGTGAGTTATCAGGAAGTAATGGTCACTTCGAAACTATTTTCAGTATAAATGGGATGATTGTTGTGGATTATCTGTAATATAGATCACATTATACTGCCAACATTGCTTGTTTCTATGACACTGAACGTGCAATCCAAAGCAGCAAATGGCTAAAAATATTCCGGATTCAACAGAATGAAAATGAAACCATTAATTTTTTCATTATTTAAAAGAGACTTTTTCTGAAACATTTCAAGGGCATCTGCACAACATGGCAAGTATCAATATTTACTCTTTATTTAATGCAGGAAGCATTAGAGCTGCACTAACTTGATCTACAATGCTGCGTACACTGCTTCATCATGAGCACATCCAAGGTAATCTCTTTTTTTTTTAAATCATTCACAATATAGAAAGATTCCTTATTAATTAGCTCCTTTTGAAGAAAGCTCAAGATGACAAACTTAAAAGAGAAAATAACGATTACAAAAAGCAAAACAACTCAGAAGAGCTTGGGCAGGTTTGCCTGTGACCACCTCTTCTAGTTTTTAGGATAGGTGAATTTATTACCTACATTAAAACCTGATAGAAACACTCCCAAGACACAAACCATTACCAAACATTTTTCAGACAGATATTCCTACAGGGGAGACCTTCAATGGCATTTTCGAGCAGCATCATCAGTATTTTTGGAACAGCTTGGTGGAAGATGGAAACGGAAGTCGCAGGTAGTTGCCAGAGGTTGCAGGTAGTGGAAGCAAGTAGGGAGACTGACAAAAACCTCAGGAACCGCACGGAAACCTTGGGTGGGGCAGAAAGTCTCCAGAGCTTTCTGTTCAGGTTTCCTAAGTGGGACAGGGGCATTAGGATCTTATTTCCAAAGTTACAGGTAACCTTTTTACTCTGCTCGTGAAAACACAATGCTACATCTTCATCTGTGTTGAGGTTTATTTGCCAATAAGATTCCCATTCTGCAGAGATATAACAGTTCAATTTCATCTGAATCACAGGACAGATCAACATTTTTGTAAAGAAGAAAGTAGACCTCAAGATCTCTCAAATATTTAACTATTTTATAGGCCCATAGATCAAACATGATTCCAAGCAAATGGAAAATTTTAACTTCCTTACAAGAGAGAAAATAAATGGTTTAAAATGTCCAAGGACAGCATATGCAAATACAAGTACTTCCAGTGATATAAAAAAGTCAAGGAAACAAAGAACTACAATGTGTTCTTCAAAAGTATTTGTAGAATTGTAGAAGTGTTAATGTGCATCTCTAAAATGACATGTAATTTTAATTCTTCAAGAAGGAACTGCAGATGCTGGAAAATCGAAGGTACACAAAAATGCTGGAGAAATTCAGTGGGTGCAGCAGCATCTATGGAACGAAGGAAATAGGTAACGTTTCGGGCTGAAACCCTTCTTCAGACTCGAGGGTGAAGACTATTCCATGCTTTAATTGTGCGGGAGAAACATAGAAACGTAGAAAATAGGTGCAGGAGGAGGCCATTCGGTCTTTCGAGCCAACACCAGCATTCATTGTGATCATGGCTGATCGCTTCCAATCAATAACCTGTGTCTGCCTTCTCCCCATATCCCTTGACTCCACTAGCCCCTAGAGCTCTATCTAACTCTCTCTTAAATCCATCCAGCGATTTGTCCTCCACTGCCCTCCGTGGCAGGGAATTCCACAAATTCACAATTCTCTGGGTGAAAAAGTTTTTTCTCACCTCAGTCTTAAATGGCCTCCCCTTTATTCTAAAGGGCCTGTCCCACTTACGTGTCCTTGGCACGCAAATTACGCAACCTCGTTGTTGCGCTGAGGCTCATGGGCATCGTATGGCCGCACGGGGCCGGTCCCACTGAGAAGTGCGGAGGGGTATGTAGTTGTGCGCGATATCACGCGGGGCTCCCAAATTTTTGTAGCGAACTAAATCTTCGCGCGCCAACGGCCTGTCGAGTAACTGACGACAAAAGTGAGACAGGCCCAAGACGCAGGCAAACGATCGCCGAGCTCTTCCTGGGGCTCACGGCCGTTGCGGTCCGGATCCGCCCCCATTCCTACTCCCAGAGCGGGGCCAAGAAAATTGAGAATAGACACAAAATGCAGGAGTAACTCAGCGGGACTGGCAGCATCTCTGGAGAAAAGCAATGGGTGACGTTTCGGGTCAAGACCTTTCTTTCAGATTGAAGAAGAATCTCGACCCGAAACATCACCCATTGTTTCTCTCCAGAGATGCTGCTGGTCCCGCTGAGTTACTCCAACATTTTGTGTCCATCTTCAAATGACGTCACGTGCTCCAGAAGGCTGTGCGTATGCATTAAATAGTGCGCGACCGTCGCCCCTCAAGGCAACCACGAAGTCAAGGACACGTAAGTGGGACAGGGGCTTAAGACTGTGGCACCTGGTTCTGGACTCGCCCAACATTGGGAACATTTTTCCTGCATCTAGCTTGTTCAGTCCTTTTAAAATTGTATACGTTTCTATAACCCCCCACCCCCTCATCCTTCTAAACTCCAGTGAATACAAGCCTAGATTTTTCAATCTTTCCTCATATGACAGTCCCGCCATTCCAGGGATCAATCTCGTGAACCAACGCTGCACTGCCTCAATCACAAGGATATCCTTCCTCAAATTAGGAGACCAAAACTGCACACAATACTCCAGATGTGGTCTCAGCAGAGTCCTATACAACTGCAGAAGAACCTCTTTACTCCTATCCTGAAATCCTCTTTTTTATGTAGGCCAACATTCCATTAGCTTTCTTCACTGCCTGCTGTACCTGCACGCCAACTTTCAGTGACCGGTGTACAAGGACACCCAGATCTCGCTGTACCTCCTCCTTACCTAACCTAACCCCATTGGGATAACAATCTGCCCCCTTGTTTTTGCCACCAAAGTGGATAACCTCACATTTATCTATACCATACTGCATCTGCCACGCATCTGCCCACACACTTAACCTGTCCAGGTCACCCTGCAACCTCCTAACATCCTCTTCACAGTTCACACTGCCACCCAGCTTTGTGTCATCCGCAAACTTACTAGTGTTGCTCTTTGCGGCACCAACGTCGAGCCTTGCGGCACATTAAGGACCCCTATCATCCATCACACTACATCTTCTCCATTCTACCATCTGGGAAGAGGTACAGGAGCATCAGCTGCAAAACCAGGAGGATGCTACACTGCTTCTTTCCAAAGGCAATAAGTGGTTAACGGACTGTGGCCCGTCCCCATATATCATACACCAACACATCTAACCTCGCCCATACTTTGACAGCTAGGCACCTGTCAAAGCAAAGCCACTGTTCGGTCTGAATGTCTGTTTTTATTTCAATTTTTAGGCCTATTTTAGATATGTTAATTTTAATATTAAAGCTATATGTATTTATTCTGTTTTTATTAACTGCACTGACGGGAACTGATTGAGAAACAATATTTTGTTTCTTCTGTGTATGCAAGTACTCAGTAAAATGACATTAAAGTAAATACTGAAATACTAAATACTCCACTCGCCACTGCCTGCCATTCTGAAAAGGACCCGTTCACTCCTACTCTTTGCTTCCTGTCTGCCAACCAATTTTCAGTCCACATCAACACCCTACCCCCAATACCATGTGCTCCAATTTTAGTCACCAGTCTCCCTTATCAAAGGCTTTCTGAAAGTCTACACTACACCCACTGGCTCCCCTTCATCCATTTTACTTGTCACATCCTCAAAAAATTCCAGAAGATCAGTCAAACAAGATTTTCCTTTCATAAATCCATGCTGACTTGGACTAATCCATTTACTGCTATCCAAATGCTCCATTATTATCTCTTTAATAAAGACTCCAGCATCTTTCCCACCACCGAAGTCAGGCTATCTGGTCTGTAATTCCCCGTTTTCTCTCTCGCTCCTTTCTTGAAAAGTGGGATAACATTAGCTATCCTCCAATCCACAGAACTGATCCTGAATCTATTAAATATTGGAAAGTGATCACCAACGCGTCCACTATTTCTCGAGCCACCTCCCTGAGGTCCCTGGGATGCAGACCATCAGGCCCAGGGGATTTATCATCCTTCAGTCCCATTAGCCTACGCAATACTATGTCTCGCCTAATGAAAATTTCTTTCAGTTCCTCGACTCCCTTAGATCCTCTGTCCTCCAATACTTCTGGGAGATTGTTTGTGTCTTCCTTAGCGAAGACAGATCCGAAGTACCTGTTCAACTCTTCTGCCATTTCCTTGTTCCCCATAATAATTTCACCCGTGTCTGCCTTCAAGGGACCCACATTTGACTTTGTTATTCTTTTTCCCTTAACATATCTAAAGAAGCTTTTACTGTCCTTCTTTATATTCCTGGCCAGCTTCCCCTTGTACTTCATCTTTTCAGCCCATATTGCCCGTTTTGTTTCCTTCTGTTGTCCTATGAAAGTTTCCCAATCCTCTGGCTTCCGGCTACTCTTTGCTGTGTTATACATCTTTTCTTTTAGTTTTATTCTATCCCTAACTTCTCTTGTCAGCCACGGTTGCCTCCTACTCCCCTTAGAATCTGTCTTCCTTTTTGGAATGAAATGATCCTGCGTCTTCCGGATTATGCCCAGAAATTCCTGCCATTGCTGTTCCACCGTCATTCCTGCTAGGATCCCTTTCCAGTCTACCTTGGCCAGCTCCCCTCTCATGCCTTCATAGTCCCCTTTGTTCAACTGCATCACTGCCGATTTAACCTTCTCCTTCTCAAATTGCAGATTAAAACTAATCATATTATGATCACTACCTCCAAGCGGTTCCTTTACCTCAAGTTCTCTTATCAAATTTGGTTCATTGGACAACACTAAATCCAGAATTGATTTTTCTCTGGTTGGCTCCATTACAAGTGGCTCTAAGAATCCATCTCGGAGTCACTCTACAAACTCTCTTTCTTGGGGTCCTAAACCAACCTGATTTTCCCAGTCTACCTGAATATTGAAATCCCCCATCACCATGGTGGCATTACCTTTGTTACATGCCAGTTTTAACTCGTGCTGCAACTTACACCCTACATCCGGGCTACTATTTGGGGGTCTGTAGATAACACCAATTAGTGTCTCCTTGCCTTTGCAATTCCTCAACTCAATCCACAGTGACTCTACCTCATCAGTCCCTATGTCTTCCCTCACAAGGGACTGAATTCCATTCCTCACCAGAAGAGCCCCCCCCCACCTGCCTGTCCTTTCTATAGGATGTATAACCCTGAATATTAAGTTCCCAGTCCCGATCCTCCTGCAGCCACGTCTCAGTAATCCCCACAATGTCATATCTACCAACCTCCAACTGAGTCTCAAGCTCATCTACTTTACTTCTTATACTTCACGCATTCAAATACAATGCTTTTAATTCCTTATGAATCTCACCATTCACATCGATCCCTATTACACTTGGCCATACTCTCCTATCCCTTTGTGAGCTTCCTTTCCCGTTAATTCTGGGGTCATTAACCATCCCTTTACTCTCTTTCCCTTTAACTCCATCATTGACTATCCCATTTGACATCCTACCCCCTTTATTCAGTTTAATACCACCCGTGTAGCAGTGGCAAACCTGCCTGTCAAAATGCTGGTCCCCCACCTGTTAAAGTGCAATCCGTCCCTTTTGTACAGTTCCCCCTTACTCCAAAACAGATCCCAGTGGTAAAAGAATCTAAAGCCCTGCCCCCTGCACCAGTTCCTCAGCCACACATTCGGGTCCAGTATCTCCCTGTTGCTGCTCACGCCAGCACGAGGAACTGGAAGCAAACCGGAGATAACCACCCTGGAGGTCCGGCTTTTCAGCACTCTTCCGAGCTCTCTAAAGTCACTCTTCAGAATATTCATCCCCTTCTTTCCGACATCGTTTGTGCCAACATGCACTACAACTCCCGGCTGTTTACCTTCGCCCTTGAGGATTTTCTCTCCATGGAGCAGCTAGCATCTCTGGATAGAAGAAATTGGGTGACATTTCGGGTAGTGACCCTTCTTTAGACTCCCACTGGTTTTAGTTTCATTTAATGATACAGCGTGGGAACAGGCCCTTCGGCCCACCGAGTCCACGCCGACCACCTGTACACTAGTTCTATCCCACACCTTAGCAACGTAAGTCAAGAGTCAAGAGTGTTTTGGTCTCTCATGTCCCAGTTAGAACAATGAAATCCTTGCAGCAGCACAACAGAATATGTAAACATAGTACTCTGTAAACAATGGTATAAACGAGAAAACAAAACAGTGTATATTTATATATGAATATATAGCTCTGTGTGTGTGTGAGCATGTGCGCGCGCATGTGTGTGTGTGTGTAATATATATACACCCACACACACAATTTCCCTCCTAGGATTAATAAAGTTCTATTGTATAGTATCGTGTGTGTAGGAAGGAACTGTAGATGCTGGTTTAAACTGAAGATAGACACAAAAAGCTGGAGTAACTCAATAGGTCAGACAGAATCTCTGGACAAAAGGACAATATGGGAATGGGAGGGGAAGGAGGGAGAAAGCAAGGACTACCTGAAATTGGAGAAGCCAATGTTCATACCGCTGGGGTGTAAACTACCCAAGAGGAATACGAGGTGTTGCTCCTCCAATTTGCGGTGGGCCTGACTCTGGCCATGGAGGAGGCCCAGGACAGAAAGGTCGGATTTGGAATGGAAGGGGAGTTGAAGTGCTAGGCCACCAGGAGATGAAGTTGGTTATTGCGAACTGAATGGAAGTGTTGTGCGAAGCGATCGCCAAGCCTGCGCTTGTTCTCACCAAGGTTTATCATACACTGAATAATCCACCCACATTTTTGTTTGGAAGTGGAAAGAAATAATAGAAATTGCATTCATTGAGTTGAGTGCAAAAAAAGAGTTGAGATACAGTATTATAATTTTGCTGCATGTCATTGTGGTATATATTATGTATTGATTTGTGAATATGTTTAGTTTGTGACTTTATTTGAAGCAGAAATTTCTTCTGCAGTTGTATAGGGCTCTGGTGAGACCACATCTGGAGTATTGTGTACAGTTTTCGTCTCCTAATTTGAGGAAGGACATCCTTGTGATTGAGGCAGTGCAACGTAGGTTCACGAGATTGATCCCTGGAATGGCGGGACTGTTATATGAAGAAAACTTGAAAAGACTATACTTGTATTCACGGGAGTTTAGAAGGATGAGGGGGATCTTATAGAAATATATAAAATTATAAAAGGACTGGACAAGCTAGATGCAGGAAAAATGTTCCCAATGTTGGGCGAGTCCAGAACCAGGGGCCACAGTCTTAGAATAAAGAGGAGGTCATTTAAGACTGAGGTGAGAAAAAACTTTTTCACCCAGAGAGTTGCGAATTTATGGAATTCCTTGCCACAGAGGGCAGTGGAGGCCAAATCACTGGATGGATTTAAGAGCGAGTTAGATAGAGATCTAGGGGCTAGTGGAGTAAAGCGATATGGGGAGAAGGCAGGCACGGGTTGGGGACGATCAGCCATGATTACAATGAATGGCGGTGCTGGCTCAAAGGGCCGAATGGCCTCCTCCTGCACCTATTTTCTATGTTTCTAAATAATATGTGAATGCTTCACTGAGCATAATTCCGATTGGTAACTACGCACTTCGTCCAAGCACATTATCGCCCGCGTCATGCAAGCCGTCTTAAATGACCACCTAAACTGTCATTTGGCAACCTAAAATGTTGCCTAGGTTGCCCGGCTGGAAACAGAGAAAAAAGTTAAGTGAGAGCCCAGTTAATGCCCCTACCCTGTGAGAAATACTGTGCATTCACTCCATCTATTCCCCTCATGATTTTATGTGCCTCTTAAAGTTCCTCAGCCTCCTGCATTCCAAGGAATAAAACCTGCCCAACCTTTCCCAATAGCTCTGGTCCCAATTCCCAACGGTCCTGGCAAAGTCCTGAAAAATCTTCTGGCAAAATCCTCAAAAATCTTCTGTGCACTCCTTACAGCTTAATGGTGTTTTTTCTTACCAGAGGATGATGAAGACTGAACACAACACCCCAAGTGCAGCCTCACCAACACCTTATGCACCTGTAACATGACATCTCAACCTCTATCCTCAGTTCCCTGACAGATGAAGATCCTGCATGCCAAAATCCTTCATCGCCATCCTTGCATTTACCTGCAACACCACTTTCAGGGAACTATGTAATTGTACTCCTAGATCCCTCTGTGCTATACGCACCAGTGACATATGCACCAGGGCCACAACAATGAAATGCATTCTTGTCACAGCTATATAGGCACATAAAACACAACAAACAACAAAGAGATAGATAATAAATCCTAATATTTTAGGTAAACCAGACCATGATAGTGTAAACCAAAGTATATAGCACAAGGTTTGTAACGCAATTTCCATAGTACAGGTGCACAACCTTTTATCCGAAAGCCTTGGGACCAGACACTTGTCGGATTTCGGACATTTTCGGATTTCCGAATGGAAGGTTTTTAGCGTAGATTAGGTAGGTAGCGCGGGCGGCTTGAAAAGTCTGGAGCGGCTGCCTCCTCCCCGGAGACCGGGGAATCATTGTAAATCGCTGCATAAATGTTAGTCAGTTAGTTTGGAGGGATTTTATGTGGTTTGGGGGGGGGGGGGGGGGGGGGGGGGGGGGGGGGGGGGAAACTTTAATTCTTAGTCCCCTACCTGGTCGGCGACTCCCAACATCGCGGAGCTTGGGGCTCTGTCCGGCCGTGGGCGGCGCCGGTTGGAGCTCCGACCCCGGCAACTCTTCCCCTGGCTGCGAGGCTCTCCAAATCCAGTGCCGCCCGCGGCCGGACGCCCGCAGCCCCAGCTCCGCGAATGTTGGGAGTCGGCGGCCACAGCGCTCCGGAGCTTACCGCACGGCGACCCGGTAAGGCATTGCCCGCTCCCCGCTGGTATCCCAGCGCTGCGACGCCACCGACTCCCAACATTTGCGGAGCTGGGGCTGCGGGCGGCGGTGGATTTGGAGCGCTTCGCAGCCAGGGGTAGAGTTGCTGGGGTCGGAGCTACAACCAGCGCCGCCCGCGGCCGGACGCCCGCAGCCCCAGCGCTGCGGAGCTTACTGCACGGCGACCCGGTAAGGCATTGACCGCTCCCCGCCTCTCCGACCAGGTAGGGGACTAAGAATTGAAGTTTACCCCTTCACCCCCCCCCCCCCCCCCCTTCACATAAAAGCCCTCCAAACTAACTGACTAACATTTAAGCAATGATTTACAGATGTTTAAGTGTCTCCCCGGTCTCCGGGGAGGAGGCAGCCGCTACAGTAGTACAGACCTGGGTTGACCGTGGGTCGTTTCGGGTCAAGTTTGGCACCAAACGCGAGCTTTGGTGTGCAGACGACATCCTGGAAAAAATGGCCGGTTTTCGGAGTTTTTCGGTTTCCGGAACTCCGGATAAAAGGTTGTGCACCTGTACCTTACTGGCAAGGTTGTGCAATTTGGTCAAGAATCGATTCTTGAACATGGAGGTAATGGTTCTCAGTTATGCAGTCTAGTTTCACCCTGGGATAAAGATAGATAACATAGCCTACAGAATATTGAACAGTACAACATATGACCAGGCCCACCAGCCCACAATGTCTGTGCCCGATATAATGCCAGGATGTACTCACAGCCTGCACTTAATCCTTTCCCGTTTTATATGCAGTATTTCCATGTGAACTTAAGTTTGCCGTTGACAAAAGTGCCAAAGCATAATGTACTTATGTCACTAAGCAACACAGGAAAGACAGTACACCAAAATTTGCAATGAAACTTTTGCCCTTTAACTTGCATTGACCTTAGCACAAGAAAAGCTGGTGTAGTAATGTGTGCCAGTTAATGGGGAAGCAGCTGTGAAGGAGCTGCAGCTTGCTATTAAAGGACAGGATGTGATACTGGCAGAAGAGTAGGATAATTGTTCACAGTCATGCAGCAAACAAGAGAACAAAAATGCTATCTTTGATAGTGAATGGCTGAAGGTCCAAGGGATGAAAAAAAGGGAGAGGAACCCAACTTGGAGACAAATTGCCAAACTGATTGTTAATCAAGTGCACCCAGGCTCACAGCCAACAGGTTCAAACCTAGGGAGAAGGCTTTTCAGGGGAAGCAGTTGGAAAGGATGCTTTAAGCATTTTGTAAAATAGCATTATAGTGGATATTTTTTTTAATCTATTGTGCGGTTCCACAATAGACCAGTGGCCAGAGTGCTAAATAAATGGGAAGAAATGCAACTGTTTGCATTAACAGCCATCCTTTGTAGTTCTCGCCTTCAATCGCAGTTTGCATGTGCATCTGCCTTGCACCATTCGTACATTGTGCCCATGCATCTGCCAAAGTTAAGATGTAGAATAAGCAGTTTTAATTAACAGCCTCAATGACTTTAACATTAACCTGTTTGAACTGAATGTTCAGAAATGTGTAGGATTTTTCACCCAGAGGTAAACATTATTTCCTCATGTTTGACATAGCTTGAGGTTTAATTTAATTAAGCTTCTATATTATGTTTGCAGGCGTAATGTAGCATTTGATGTTTATTTCAATAAGTTGCAAATACTATCTGGGAAAATTCACGCAAACCTGAATGCATCAGCTCATTATTATGTCACGCAAAATGCTCATTCCCAGCACAACCTAATCCCAGACGAGCACTATTGCTGGGCACAAAGTACTGGAGTAACTCAGTGGGTCAGGAGGCTCCCTAGAGAACATGGATAGGTGACGTTTCGGGTCGGGATCCTCCTTCAGACCGATCACCTATCCATGTTCTCCAGGCATTCTGCCTGACCCGCTGAGTTACTCCAGTATTTTGAATCCTTCTTTTGTAAAACAGGATCTGCAGTTCCATGTTTCTATTATTACATCATTCAGTTATACAAAGATTGTGTACACCTATCAATCCCAAAAGCAGTGAGAGCAGAAATGTATAACTTGCACAAACACTTTCAGGAACTTATCATGTTTTAGCCAAAACCTTGGGACAACACAATGATATTACAGTATTTCACATTTAATTCATGCGAAGTATCTGTGGATTAATTTTAGTTGTTCTTTAAAAAAGTGGATCAGAAACTCACACTTGAAACTAAATGGGGTACAGGCTGAGTTTGTTGCAGTACTACTGGAAAATGATTTTTTGGCATCACCTTCTGTTCAAGGCTTTTATTTTTGCTCAGAGGAAAACTCATTCACATTTTTACACAATTGTGCAGATTACCCATGCATGACTGTACATTCCACAGTGAAAACCCTGTGCTGTGCAATATCATTGCGGCATCTCAATGTGGTAGGGCTTAACTGACTCTGCTGATGTCAGTCATAACATAAGATCATAAGTGATAGGAGTAAAATTAAGCCATTCGGCCCATCAAGTCTACTCTGCCATTCAATCATGGCTGATCTATCTCGCCCTCCTAACCCCATTCTCCTGCCTTCTCCCCATAACCTCTGACACCTGTACTAATCAAGAATGTTTGAATGGCAGAGTAGACGATGGGCCGAATGGCCTAATTCTACACCTATCACATGATCTTACGATTGCATATGCACAATTCACTGTGGCAGCAAAGGCATATAAAGTACATCACAACGCAATAAACATCAATCAGTACCAGCTTATTTTGTCTAGTGTACCATTGAACCATTCCAATGTGCATCAAACACACACATCTGTGCAATCCAATAATTCAATCTACAAAATATAAGATCCCAATTGCATTTAGCTATTAATTTTACCCTACAATTCAATCATAAATGCATAAATACATGTTTGTATGTCTAGGCCCTGGCCTCCCAGTGGAACTGGTAATCAGTGATTTAGATGATAGTTTTGCTATGAATCCATACTGTGGGCATCATCACCCGCTTGAAGTAATGAATAGCCTAAGCAAGGATATGTTCTTCAGTATACAGAAAAGCTGCTGAAATGCACTAATAATTGACAACAATTGTGCCTACTTGGTTTGTGTGTATTAAACAGACCCTCCAAATCTGTTCAAATAAATACAGATGTTCTTTTCAGTCTTAGAAAATCAAGCAAACTAATCCTCATTTGTTTAATGCCCAAAATTATGGCACGGAATTGGGTCTCTCAAATGAAGTAAACATTGTACCTTTCCAACTACCAAAGGACAATTTTCTTCTTGTCCTTGTAAATATTGCATCCTAAAGCTCCATACGACAGGAATTGTATTGTTCCATATTTTAAAGATGTATTTTTGTGCGAGCTTTGGGGACATACTCACAATTGCCTCATTTATCAGATCATAACAAATAGTTATTTTGTTAACCTCCAATATCCTGCTTATCTTGCAAATATGTGAATCTGTATGCTTAAGGAAAAGTGTCAATAATTTTTTTTTTTTGAGGTTAACTTCTAAGCCTAAACGGACCAAGTGGCTGGAGTTTTCATTGATATCTTCAACCTCTCACTCCTGCAGTCCAAGGTCCCCATGTGCTTCAAAAAGGCTTCTATCGTAACAGTGCCCATGGCGATCCATCTCAATGACTACTGACCAGTAGCACTGAGGGGTCAAGGAAAGAGCGTTCACGTCACGGCCCTGTTTTCACCAATCTTTCCACCACCACGCACAAGAAAAACAAGAAACACAAGTCAGACACCATTGTATGCAGATGCTGAGAAGTGTGTTCAGCTCTGGCTGAACAACTAATATTGTATGTGGACTCGATAAGAAGAAGTAGCACTGAGATCCACCAGATTGAAGTGCTTCTAGAGGTTGGATATTTCAAGAATCAGTTCTGGCCTCAGACAATTATTTGGATGAGCTTCAACTTTGCCTATTACCAGAACAAGTTAATGGCAGATGCTATGTCACAGGCTCTCTTCTGCTATGGACCACCTGAATAGCAGGAACCCATCCGTCAGGCTGCTGTTCATCGACTACACCTTTACACAATCACTCCCCTCCACACTCATCACTAATCTCCAAGAATGGGTGACAGTACCTCCGTCTGATCCTCAGCAGCAGACCTCAGTGCAGATTATTAACAACATCTCTTCCTCACCGACCATCAACACAGGTGCACCTCAAACTATGTGGCTTCAAACTATCCCAACAATATTTCACTGAGGAAGTCTTCCACCCCCTCAATTTGGTTACATTCAACCCCAGATCCCAAATAAAAAGAGAGGGCTTCAAAGCCACCCTATCCACTCAGTTTCAATCTTACCCCATGTACTTGTTGGGGATAGGTAGGGACTGCAGATGCTGGTTTACATCGAAGATAAGCACAAAATGCAGGAGTAACTCTGCGGGTCAGGCAATAACTCTGGAGAAAATAAGTGACGTTTCGGGTCGATGCCCTTCCTCAGACTGGATCTGAAGAAGGGACTCGACCCGAAACGCCACCAATTCCTTTTCTCCAGAGATATTGCCGGACTCGCCGAGTTACTCCAGCATTTTATGTCTATCTACTTATTAGGGATAATGTTTGCAGGGAAATATACATCCCCACACTGTCATTAATAAAGCAATCTCCAATAACCTTGCCTCACTTCAGCTTGTTTCTTGATTCACTAAATGCAAATATTCTTCTCAGGTTTTCTTTTATCATTGGAATATTCAGCATCTGACTAGCAGTGATTCTGCAGCAACATTCTTTTTCACCATTAAGAACATTTAAAAAAAATTCATATTGCTAAATTATTGGAATTTTGTGTTTGGATTTAAGGAAGGAAATTACACCTCACATTTGATTCACGTATCAGAATTAATTCCACAAATAGTTTGTTACCATCTGAGATTGCTTGCAAATCTAGATTTAGTTATGTATTCATATTGATTAATTGTTTCACAGAATATTTATTTTTAAAAAAGTAATTTCCAATATTGAGAAGGGCATTTCTGTCAGATCAAAATTGATCTATCCCTGAACTCTATCTCTGTTACATTGATGACCGTATCAGTGCAACCTTCTGGACTCATGCAGAACTCATGAACTTCATCAACCTCACCACCAATTTTCATCCTGCCCTCAAATTTACTTGGGCCATCTCAGACACCTCCCTCCACTTTCTTGATCTCACAGTCTCCATCACAAGAAATAGACTATTGACTGACGTCTATTACAAACCCACTGACTCCCACAACTATCTCAACTACACTTCTTACCACCCCGCTTCCTGCAATAACTCCATCCGTTACTCCCAATTCCTCCATCTGCACCACATCTGCGCCCAAGATGAGGTGTTCCATACTAGAACATCCGGGATGTCCTCATTCTTTAGGAAACGGGGGTTCCCCTCTCCCATCATAGATGAGGCCCTCACTCATGTCACCTCGGTACCCCGCAGCTCCGCCCTTGCTCCCTCTCCCCCTAGTCGCAACAGAGACAGAGTCCCCCTAGTCCTTACCTTCCACCCCATCAGCCGTTGTATACAACACATAATTTCTGAACTTTCCGCCACCTCCAACGGGATCCCACCACTAGCCACATTTTCCTATCTCCACACCTTTCCACCTTCCGCAGAGACCGTTCCCTCCACAACTCCCTGGTTAACTCATCCATTCCCACCCAAATCATCCCCTCCCCAGGTACCTTCACATGCAACCGCAGACGATGGATGCAACATCTGTCGCTATACCTCCTCCCTCGACTCTGTCCAGGGACCCCAACAGAACTTTCAGGTTAGGCAGAGATTCACTTGCACCTCCTCCAACCTCATCTAATGTATCCGTTGTTCAAGCTGTGGAATCTTATACATCAGCAAGTCCAAACGCAGACTGGGCGATCATTTCGCGGAACACCTTCACTCAGCCCGTGTGAACCGACGATGTTCCTGTTACTGGACACTTTAATTCTCCTTCCCATTCCTATACAGACCTTTCTGTTCTAGGTCTCCTCCATTGTCAGAGTGAGACTAAACGCAAATTGGAGGAACAGCATCTCATATTTTGCTTGGGCAGCTTACAGCGCAGTGGTATGATTATTGATTTATCTCACTTCAGGTAGCCCTAACATTCCCTCTCTCTCTATCCCTCCCCCACCTAGACCACACTAGCTCTCACTTTCACCCTACAAACAGCTTTAAATGGCCTGTTTCCTTTATCGTTGTTACTTTTTTGCATATCTTTCATTCATTGTTCTTTATCTCTCCACATCACTGTTTATATCTCGTTTCCCATATCCCTAACCAGTCTGAAGGAGGGTCTCAACCCGAAACGTCACCCATTCCTTCTCTCCAGAGATGCTGCCTGTCCCGCTGAGTTACTCCAGCTTTATGTGTCTAACTCCAGTTTAAACCAGCATCTGCTGTTCCTTCTTACAGATTAAAATGAATGACTTTTCATCCTCTCCGACGTATTCATCATAAATAAACATTTTAAGGTTGCTTTTCTGAAAAATGTCCTTGTGGTGAATGGAATTTTGTGGTAAGCACCATGAAGTGTATTACTATTGAAGCATGGATCAAAAACATAAGGTCAATCTATCCAAATACTTCTCAATTTGGATCCTTTGTAATAGTGATTACAATTCAATCAATGGTTGTGGTTGGCAGATGGGGCCACTAGAAGCCTGCAGTAAAAACATAGAAAATAGGTGCAGGACTAGGCCATTCAGCCCTTCGAACCAGCACCGCCATTCAATATGATCATGGTTGATCATCCAGAATCAGTACCATTCCTGCTTTTTCCCCCAATATCCCTTGATTCTATTAGCCCTAAGAGCTAAATCTAACTCTCTCTTGAAAACCTCTAGTGAATTGGCCTCCACTGCCTTCTGTGGCAGAGAATTCCACGGCATGGGTGCCACGGAGGAGCAACGGTAGAGTTGCTGCCTTACAGCACCGGAGACCCGGGTTCAATCCTGACTACGGGTGCTGTCTGTGCTGAGTTTGTACGTTCTCCCCGTGACCGCGTGGGTTTTCTCCAAGATCTTGGGTTTCTTCCCACACTCCAAAGACGTACAGGTATGTAGGTTAATTGGCTTGGTGTAAATGTAAATGTCTCTAGTAGGAGGATAGCGTTACTGTGCGGGGATCGCTAGTCGGTGCAAACTCGGTGGGCTGAAGGGCCTGTTCCCGCGCTGTATCTTTAAACTAAACTAAGATTCATAACTCTCAGGGTGAAAAAGTTTTTCCTCATCTCAATCCGAAATGGCCTACCCCTTATTCTTAGACTGTGACCCTTGGTTTTGGACTCCCTCAAAATGGGGAAGATTTTTCCTGAATCCAGCCTGTCTCCTTCAGAAATTAATATATTTCTAAGATACCCTCTCATTCTTCTAAATTCCAGTGAGTACAAGACCAGTCGATCCTTTATTTCATCATATGTCAGTAGCCTGGGACTCGAATGGATCAGACGCTGAGTGGTCGGATCTGACGTGGCCTTCATCAGCACGGACATCATCTGGCCTGGCCGACCCTACAACTCACACCCAGTGCCGCTGCTGGGACAACAGGCCTCTGTTAAGACTCTACCTTTTTAGCAACTTTGGACCTGAAGGATACAAGATGGCACCAGAAACATGGTGACTCTTGTGTACTGTGTCAGTGTGATCTACTATTCCTACACTCTTATACACAAGTATGATTGTGCCTATGTGGAAGATTTTTACTGAACAGTATGCAAAAAAGAAATTCCTCTGTCCCTAGGTACATGTGACAATAAACCATTCAATTGTGTCACACCAAATAGAATGAAATAAAATCATCTCCATTTGTGCATTCAGGAACTGGAGAACCCACTGAATGTCGTTTTTGGGATTGTAGGACTAATAGACTCAGAAATAGTTGCTTTCCGAAAATTATAACTACTCTTAATTCAAATTCACACATGCACTGACTTCACAGCCCAACACCCGGACTTCCATCTGTATATATGTATATATGTATATAGCGCCGCAGAACTGTGCACCTATCCCCCCCCCCCTTCTCCCTTCTGTTTTTGTTTTTCTGTTTCTTGTACTAAATTATATGTATGCACTGAGTACGAGCAGCTTTCAATTTCACTGTACATGTATAGTGACAATAAATGGCATATCAGCATATCAGTAATCAAAGCTACCCAAAAGAGTAAAATCAGAACCTCCCAATACATCTCAGTCAAAAAGTGTTATTACCTGCAAAGAGAGAAAAAAATGTTGGCATATTTAAATATATTTAAAAGTTGAGACATGTGGAAGCATGCGACTCACTTACTGTATATACTTTCCCATTCAAGTAAAGCCAAAGGAAAGAAATAGTTATTTACTCCATCATAATCTGCCTGCACCAAAATACAACCCAACCCCATCTCAAACTTCCCATCAGCTGCAATTTGATTGAATCCGTCTTTTCTTTCTGCCAGATTATTGTAAACATCCATGCTTCCTTATATTTTGAAACCAATGTGTACAACATCTGTACTGACAAATCTGTAGAAAATCTTCTTTAAATAAATGCATTCTCCCCCTTGTTAAAAATGTGAACTAAATAATGTCTTACAAACAATCAGTGTATTGTTAGTTTCAAATGTCCTTTTCGCCAAACTAAAATTTTCTTTGGTCATGACACAAAATGCTGGAGTAACTAAGTGGGACAGGCCGCATCTCTGGAGAGAAGGAATGGGTGACGTTTCGGGTCTAGACCCTTTCTTACACTTTTTCTTTGGTCATAGTCTCTTAGTTCATTTGGAAGTAATGTGGACTAAATTTACCCAAAGCACAGCGTTCTCCAATATTAAATTGTATCTAATCCACTATCATGGCTGTCATAATATGGCTTGGCTAAATATAATTTAACCTGAACTTTGCAAAACAGACCTCAGTACGTTAGAGACTGCAAGTTAAAGAGGTAGAAGTTAAAGACTGCAGATGCTAAAAAACAAACTGCTGGAGGAACTCAGCAGGTCAGGCGACATCTATGGAGGAAAAAAGAGGAACCAGACCTATCCATTTAATTCCACAGATACAGCCTGACCAGTTAAATTCCTCCCAGTGATTTTTGTTTTCACTCTGTACAGGTTAGTTGCATCATCCAAATTTCTTTTTTTTTTTTTTAAATTTAGGTTTTGCTAAATTCACTGGATATTGCTCACACAACCCACTGCTCTTCCTGTGCTCCTTTAATCACATACATAGTACTTTAACTTTATCTCAAACTTCCTCTTAACATAACATACCAACATTCATTTTCCTAATGAAACATGGTCAATTATACAGATTAGAAAACATCAGTGTCCATTCGTCACCTCATTCAGTCTCTTGACCAGTTTATTTTGAATTGAATTGAATTGAATTTTATTTTTGTCATTCAGACCTTTCGGTCTGAACGAAATTTCGTTGCCTTGCAGTCATACATATAATAAAAATGACAAAAACACACAATAAACACAAATTTAACATCCACCACAGTGAGTTCACCAGGCACCTCCTCACTGTGATGGAAGGTAAAAATCTTAAAGTCTTTGTCTCTTCTCTCCTTGTTCTCCCTCTGCGCCGAGGCGATCCAGGCTTCGGATGTTGTGACCCCGCCGGGTGATGCAAGTAATGTCAGTCCCGCGGCTGAAACCAAGCGCCGTGAACGGGCCTGGGGTGGTCGAAGCTGCCGAAGCTGCGGCCCTCCAGTCCAGCAATCCAAAATGTCTCCTTATTTTATAAGTTTATGCTACAGAATTATATCCTGATTTGATGTGGTTTCATCTTTGTTTTATGTGGTTGTTTTACAAAAAGGTTTCCAATATTGCCACCTCCTTTGCTCCTGTGCAATTAATTCAGTGTCAGCTTCTTAAAAAGCCTGAGGACATTGGATGTTTTCAGAAGTTTTTGCTAATTTTCCCTTCACTAACAAAATAGAACCAAGATCAATTGTCCCAGTTGCGAGCAAGAAAACTCCTTCAGCTAAAGACGGAATATGAGATATTCTTGTTTCGGTTTGACATTGGTTGGGTCAGGAGGTTATAGATTTCAACCCCTCGCAAAATTTGGCATCGTTAATTACACTGACAGACCAATGCAGAATTAGGACAATGTTGCAATGCCAAAAGGGTTCATTCTTCAGCTACGACAATTAGCCTACTTGTCGCGTCTTTTGGTTCAGATGGAATTCAAATTTTGTATTGTGTCATTCAGAGAAAAACATGTAATTCAGCTGGGACGTTTCCCAAAATCCTGCCAAGATTTAACCCTTAAATAATCTGAAAACAAGTTGACTGGTTGTTTGTCCAACTGCTGTTTTTAAAACATTCCTGGCACAAAATATCTACTACATTTCGCCGTCCCAGGCTTTAAAAAGTAAGTTGTCCTTTCAAGTATTTTCAGTGAAAGTAAAGTGCCTTGAGATGATGCTACTTTATGAGAAATTACATATAAATCCAAATTGTTGCTGCTATTTCATTGCAGTGAGATGAAATGTAAATTCAATCAAATAGAAACAGGGAACTGCAGACGCTGGTTTACCAAGGAAGGACGTAAAATGCAGAGGTAAGTTGATGGGTCAGGCTGCATCCATCCCTGGCAAAAATGAACGGATAACATTTTGGGTCAGGACTCAAAATGAAACATCACCTATCCATGTTCTGCAAGTATTCTGCCTGACCTGCCAAGTAACTCCAGCATTTTGTATCTTTCCTACATTCAATGGTTGTGTTCCATATTTAAATGTTTGGTCCCTATATGTCAACTGCTCACTGGATAAACCAGTCACTATGTTTCAATCTAATACAGTATAAGAAAGAACATTCCGTGATTTGGTGTCGCAATGATAGAAACCTCTAATGCAAACTCTTTGCTTTCCCATCACCTCCATTCCTATATTTTCTTCACATTGAAAGCTGCTTATCCATTGCACAGCTGAATGACTAACTTGCAGTACATCTCTATACCTATAAAAGTGTGTGTGTGTCTCTAAACTGGTCCTGGCTTATAACACCACAATAGGTCTTAAAACAGCAAACTAAATTGCAGATGCAAGATATCTGAAATCAAAACAGAAAAGGTTGGAAATATTCAACTGGTCAGGCATCATCTGTAGATAAAGAAACAAGTTATCATTTCATATTGAAAAGAACAACCTTCGATTCAAAATGTTAACAGTTTTTATTTCCACAAATGCTGCCTGATCTTTGAAATATTTCCACCTATTTTGTTTTATATTCCACCAGTACTCATTTATTTCAATGTAGATATGCCTTTTTGTGTATCGCCTTTCTTCTCTCCCTACAGCAACCTGGACCTAATCGTCCAGTTTCCTTTCTTTAAAACACATCCCTTTTTGACCAAGCTTCTGGTCACTCCTCCTCAAATCTCTCGTCATTGGCTTCCTTCTGGTTGTCCCTCTTTCCAGTTAAAGACGTCACGCGATAGTTGTGCTTTCCGCGGGGATATCGAATGCCAATTTGTTATCCAATAAAAATACAACAATTACATTTCCTTACATAAATCTTCACTTTTTACAACCCATTCCAGGAAGCGAAATGCTATTCTCAACAACAGAAAACATATCTCCTAAGCTTGATACAATATCCTCCAGAGTATCTTTTAAACTCTACCATGCAAAATCGATAATTATGTGAAGTAGACTACCATTTATCATCGCCATTTCGACTATAATAATAGAAGCAATATATTGAGCATTCTGATCACTGTGATAGTAACTTTAATTAAATGAAGATAAGCATCACCCATAATAGCAGAAATAATGGAAATCATAATATTCTGATACCAAGTTATCATGACACCTATTAAATGACCTCACACTTAAAATTAAATGTAATAATCATCCATCAGTGTGACATCGCTTAGTATTTATTTCAGGATCCCCATTGGATTCAAGTGCCTCGTTCATTTATAGCCGTGGGAAGCACAATAGACGCGTGCAACCTCTGAAGGGGAAAAATACACCAAGTGACTCTTGATGGACAGCACACAATCCTGCAATACCACAAAAAACAATTTAAAATTGTCTCGAAAATCTCTGCTGAGATGCACGCCACTGCTGCAAGTGACCTTGGATAGATCGGGGTAGTGCCACCACAGGGCTTGCTTTTTAATGAAAGAGAACATCCCGTGCATTGTTTCCCCATTGCTCGGCAAAGGCAAAGGCGTGCCGAGCAGTTATCAACAACATATAAAGGACAGTAGATGGCTGACTTGAACTGCACATTGAATGAGAGGCCAGGTTGCATTGCAATTAAAATTAATCTCTTTGCCCTCTTCTAAGTTCTCAAAATGTTGCTGCAATTTAAACGGCGGGTTTCCTCGGTGCAACGACAAACAGGAGATCTCACCAATCAATAGCAAGGGGAGAGAGAGCAGCGTTTGTAACTTCACCAGGAGAAACCTCTCCCTCTCCTCCTAACTTTCACAACAAAGGTGGAACGATTTGTCCCCATTGGGTGCAGGACATTAGGATGCAGATCACATCCCCGGAGCCATTGTTCAGGGAGTGGGGGCCCATTCATTAAAACTGCAGCAGATGGCTCTGCAACGGACAGAAAGCAGCATGAAACGGGGCCGCCAGCTGGCAATCGCTGCACCAGTAACATCCAACCGCAGCTGCACGGTCACTGCTCCTTTCACCCGCCCGCATTCCTCGCCGTCACATTACAGGGATCCCCGAATACATTTAAAACGTAGAGGAGGGGGGTGTTAACCCTCCCGTTCCTCAGGATGCTTTGCTAACTAGGAGCTGGCTCATTCCCAGCCATTGTCTGTCCTCTGCTCTCTGCTCAAATAACAACATAAAAGGACAAACTAAACGGCACTCCCATCACCTCAAAGAATTGAAGCCAGGCATTAATTTCACTGCAGTAAATTTGACAGATAATTTATTCCCGTCACCGAACCATTGCTTGGTATTTCGCCGGCATTACAACGTTGTTATATATGAAAAGGCATGATCATTGATCTTATCGATGGAATGATACTATCCCTTGTCAGAAAGTCCTTTGTATGCTGACCCTCCAATGAATTTATAATCTTTTTGTCATTAGCGTTTACAAAAATAATGAAGCACCCATATGAAGCTGCTTCACTATGGAAATCATGTGTAGTATAACAGTATGATGCAAGTTTTAACACTGAAAGGACATTTACTGTGGAATCAGAATTTAATAGGAACGAGCCGGCCTTTGATATGATTGTGTTCTTTGCTTCTGGCTGTGTTGATTTTGCACTGGTGTGAAGCTGGATATTAGTAACCTTATACTTTTATACTGAGCTAGCCTCCGCCCTTTACGTCCTAGCTACAAAGCCAGGAGCAAAAAATAAAAAAGCAGCAGTCACCACCAAAAGCAGGAAAACCACTCATTACCGATACAGATTCCCAGTGCGAGCAATCATATATCATAAAACGAGCTGCCCCGTGGCTGGGCACAAGCAAGCAACATTTTTCACAGATTTCATTCCTTATCTTCACCCTCATTCAAAAAAAGAGTAAGGATTTGATAGATTTTAATTTACTAAAAAGTAAATTACAGTAATGTTCTTTCCAAACACAATGTAAATCAGGTTCTGCATTTTTCCATTCTACCACTTGTAAAATTCTACCACTTATTTCATGCTCCGTTAATATTTCTACTAAACATAATTAACAGCAATTTTAATTCAATGTATCATCATTTAATAATTCCACTTTAATTCCATTGGAAACCTCATTGCTATTAGTTACAGAGTAACGTGACATCAAAACTTAACCAGACTTTTCAATATTGTACTCAGATTCCACCAGAAATATGCATACAACCTCCAATGTGCTATTGCTTGTGGTAGGAGAAAGAGACAAGATCATTAGGGGATAGACATGGTGTAATGAAATATTGAGAAAACTATTGAGAGATCGTTATGAAATGTTAATGATTGCACAACAAAAACTGGTCACCTTACAATCTCAACAAACACTCACTGCCATACATATTACAAGTTTTGATCAAGATGTCTAACTTCATTTAAATTTGACAATAATAAATGGAAGGACACCAAAAATTGGATTTTATATCATACAAAAATGGTGGCAAAACTTAATGTTACAGGAATCTCCAGGCACCTCAAACCCCAATGTGCACATTAAACAAAACAATACTGTACTCCATTCTAACTGGAACTAGAAATACATATTTTTTTTAACTGCCTAAAAACACTACTTCAAATCCTTTCAAATGAACTTGAAATTTGAATGGTTAGTCATTTAGTCATATCAACACTGACAGGATTGCCATCATAACTAGCCCAGAGTAAGTAATTAATGTATATAAAGTTGTTCTGTTAAGGGTTCTAAGAATAAACCTAGCAATTATGGACCTGTTAGTTTGACTTCAGTGGTGGGCAAATTAATGAAAAAAATACTTAGAGATAATATATATAAGCATCTGGCTAAACAGGGTCTGATTAGGAACAGTCAACATGGATTTGGGCCTGGAAGGTCATGTTTGACTAATCTTCTTGAATTTTTTGAAGAGGTTACTAGGGAAATTGACGAGGGTAAAGCAGTGGATGTTGTCTATATGGGCTTTAGTAAGGCCTTTGACAAGGTTCCTTATAGAAGGTTGGTTAAGACGGTTCAACTGTTGGGTATAAATGCAGGAATAGCAAGATGGATTCATCAGTGGCTGAATGGGAGAAGCCAGAGGGTAATGGTGGATGGCTGTTTATCGGGTTGGAGGCAGGTGACTAGTGGGGTGCCTCAGGGATCTGTGTTGGGTCCTTTGTTGTTTGTCATGTACATCAATGATCTGGATGAAGGTGTGGTAAATTGGATTAGTAAGTATGCAGATGATACCAAGATAGGGGGTGTTGTGGATAATGAAGAGGATTTCCAAAGTCTACAGAGTGATTTAGGCCATTTGGAAAAATGGGCTGAAAAATGGCAGATAGAGTTTAATGCTGATAAATGTGAGGTACTACACCCTGGCAGGACAAATCAAAATAGGACGTACATGGTAAATGGTAGGGAATTGAAGAATACAGTTGAACAGAGGGATCTGGGAATAACCGTGCATAGTTCCTTGAAGGTGGAATCTCATATAGATAGGGTGGTAAAGAAAGCTTTTGGTATGCTAGCCTTTATAAATCAGAGCATTGAGTATAGAAGCTCGGATGTAATGTTAAAATTGTACAAGGCATTGGTGAGACCAAATCTGGAGTATGGTGTTCAATTTTGGTCGCCCAATTATAGGAATGATGTCAACAAAATAGAGAGAGTACAGAGGAGATTTACTAGAATGTTGCCTGGGTTTCAACAACTAAGTTACAGAGATAGGTTGAATAAGTTAGGTCTTTATTCTCTGGAGCGCAGAAGGTTAAGGGGGGACTTGATAGAGGTCTTTAAAATGATGAGAGGGATAGACAGAGTTGATGTGGACAAGCTTTTCCCTTTGAGAATAGGGAAGATTCAAACAAGAGGACATGACTTCAGAATTAAGGGACAGAAGTTTAGGGGTAACATGAGGGGGAACTTCTTTACTCAGAGTGGTGGCGGTGTGGAATGAGCTTCCAGTGGAGGTGGTGGAGGCAGGTTCGTTGGTATCATTTAAAAATAAATTGGATAGGCATATGGATGAGAAGGGAATAGAGGGTTATGGTATGAGTGCAGGCAGGTGGGACTAAGGGAAAAAAAAGTTGTTCGGCACGGACTTGTAGGGCCTGTTTCCATGCTGTAATTGTTATATGGTTATATGGTAATCTAGGGTGTCTACGGTGGCTTTAAAAATGGCCAATCGTGGCATTTTTAATCAAATGCACGGTAATCGAATAGAAGGTGGTTTACCCAAACATATATTAAGAATATGGGGGAAGGTACATCATCCAGAGACAAGATGCAGATAACTTAGTAATGGGAGTCATTCTCTGTAATATGCTTCTTTACTCTTTACAAAGGCATTGCATTGACATTTAAAAAAAATGCAGTCACTGATCAGTGATATTTTCAGAGAAAATAGTTAATATTTATCAAAAAAATAGATTTACTTAGGAACTCAAAGTGATAACTGGTCTCAGAAAGATGAAAAGAAAGAAATGCAATTTTATATAACTTTCCAATTAAGACATTTGAAATAATAGCAGTAAAGATTTTTTTTAAAGCCTCCTCTTAGATGAGCAATCAAGCTAGAGAAGGCTACAGATCAACTAATTGGTACACAGTTGAAACAAGGATCTGCAGAGATGCTTGTTTATATCAAAGACAGACACAAAGTGCGGAGTAACTCAGTGGGTCCGACAGCATCTCCGGAGATAAAGGATGGGTGATATTTCAGGTCGGAATCCTTCATCAGACTGAAGGATCCCGACCTGAAACGTCACCCATCCTTTTTCTTCAGCGATGCTGGCTGACCTGCTGTGCACTATGTGTCCATAAATGGTACACAAGATTGGCACAGATGGTTAGCATGGACATGGTGGGCTAAAGGAGTTTCTTCGCTGTATGACGATACAAAAAATACTTGTGCTTCTTAGGATGAATGAACTGTTTTTATATTTGTATCAAGCCTGAATATTTTACATTGAATTTACAAACTAATAAAATTCCAAATTGACATTAGCTACTGCAGGAAAACACAGTGAACCACAATATTTAAGTTTCTTTTTTTTTTTTTTTAATTCCCAATCACATATCTGGGATGACAGAATAAAGAATACTCACTTTAAAAATTTATTTTCCCTATTAAAGAACCACAAGCTTCAAGGCAAGGCAAAATTCATGCAGTTTACTTCTGCATTACCAAATTACCTCAGTTTTCACACACTCTGCCTCAATGACCTAATGCTAAAAAACTAGACTTTATTTAGTAACTTAATAAACACATTTATGCAGTTGCCCTTTTCACATACGTCAGTGATTCTACAAATGTGACTGTTCTCAGCTTTTTAAAGAATCATACACGATTTGTCTGATAGATGCAAAATGCTGGTGTAACTCTACAGGTTAGGCCACATCTCTGGAGAAAAGGAATAGGTTCTCCTTTTCGCCAGAGATGCTGTCTCACCCACTGAGTTACTCATGGATTTTGTGTCTATCTTCGGTGTAAACCAGCATCTGCAGTTCCTTCCTACACATACCATTTGTCTGGTTATACTTGGATTTTTTTCCCCTCCATGAAAACTGTATCAAAACTAGAGATTATCCTAGTATACAAGGATATCAAAAGTGTTTAACAATATTCAATTCCAAAAGAATAAAAAGTTTAATTACATTTCTTGGCCCCCACTGAGAACTAAAACAAATTGCTCCATGCAAGTTGTGGGCCTGTCTATTTATATGTTTCAAAACAACGCCAAGAAACAAAAAAACATCTATTGTTCTGTCTTGCTTCCTTCCGAGTATTAACAACTATCTACGGAAAGTTCATTCAATTAAGAACAATTCTTGACCACAAAGTTTGGTCACACCCATTGCTCCCTTCTCTGATCAAAACCCACAGGTAGCAGTAATAATAATGCTCACAATCTAGTAGTAATAGTAGTAATAGTGCCATGTTTAAGTCCAAGCCATGATGGCTTTATTTTACACCCAATGCTTTCCCAGAGGGTACAGAGATGATAATTGGACAGATCACCTCATGCTACTCAAGACTGCCTCATAGTGGTTGGACTAATTTGCAGCAAAACAGAAGAGCCCATGCACTTGGAGGAAGGAAGAATCTTTCCAGCCACAGAAATGGATGAAAGTAGCAACCACTTTCCAAAACACTAAAACTATTCATTGCAAAATAAATTACAAGTCTGCGCTTTTAAATGGAAAAAGAAATGGTCACTTATTCCCTCATGAAAGCACACAAAGTAATTCTTGCACATCAGATGTCAACTTCAAAGATCACCACATCATTTACTAAACATCTAAGCGAGCACGGGTTGCAAAAATTAACTGAGCTTACTATATGAAAACAATCATGTGATGAACTGGTGCTCAGAAATCTTAAACATCCAGCGAACAACAATTCATTCCAAAGATAACGGTGCTGTCACATTCTTGAAGTGGTCCAACATCATGAAATAAACAATATTTCTGATTTTGAATCGTTTGTCAAGTCAGAGTAAAACTTTATGTCCAAAAATGAAAAATAAACACCCTCTGCCCATTGACTGGACAAGTGTATGCAGGATGGATTCTCAGCTTTTAGAAACTCATTTAACGATGAACTTTAGCTCCTACTAGTTCATTGCCAATTACTCAAATCACTCTTTATTTAGAATAGAAACGTTAAAGAGACACGTGATTTTACCAAGGTGCATGGATACAGATTAGTGTCGACAAATTCTTCACTACCACAGAATCGGTGTATTTCAATTTCTTCCCTCTACTATTTGCAATCGTGTGAAATTACCCATTAAAATAATAGATCAATTCACATACTATTGTAAAAGGATAAATGGAAATGTGGGAAACCGCGGGGAAATAATCAATATGACAGTATCAAGGCTTTAGGAAAGATTATTCAATTCGCAGTTATTAATGTATTGTGGCTGCAATCAATGCATTTACAAAACCTCAATGACTACACCGAACAATGGAGGTCCATCATAGACGACACGTTCCCCACATAGTCTTTTTGTATGACGAAAATGGATCATTTTATATCTGGTTTAGGCAAATGCCTTGAAAACATATGACACAAATACCCATGCAAATGGCAATCCAGCTTTGAGAGTCTCCAAGTCATTGCCCGATATTGGACCAGAATTAAATACTGTTCGAGTGTAATGAAGACATTATTGGGAATTTCGCTTTCTAGCGCTGCGTCTGAGATTCGCCTTTGGGAATAATTTGCCTTTTGTTACAAGAGCGTTGAATTTACAGGGGCGACTGTACGTCCAGATTTACCATGCGGGGGTTTTATTCACCCCAGACAGGGAGTACCTCCACCCTCGCCTCTCTGACGGTACACCCTTCCTCAGCCAGTGATGAAAGGGAAAGACAGCTCACAAAGAACACCAGTGCTTCTCTCGCTCACGCACACTTTTAATGTGGCACATTTGAAAAATAAATATACATCGACAATTCTAACCTCAAATAAAATCCACTGTTCTACAGTTCAACCCAGGACCTACATGCACCTCAAGTGTAATTATTTTTTATTACATGTGGGACTTGCCAATAAACCTCAGATTAATAGAGAGACCGCAAGCAAACGCTAATCACTGGTGCTATTGAAGGGATGCTGAAACACAGTTAACTAGTCCGTGGTCGTCAATTTCAGATTCAGATTCAGATTCAATTTAAACTCCATGCAACAGGATAGTCAATGAATATAACTCCACGGAAAGGCGCCCCGTCACATCACAATTACTCCAAATGTAGCGAAATGCAAAACTAAGAACTGAGGGAGAGACACAATTAGAAGGCGGCGACAACTTTTTTCGCTGTGTGTGTGTGTGTGTGTGTGTGTGGCGAGGGGAGCCCGATACAGCAGCTGTTGATACATGAGCAGTTAGCTACACGATTCACTGCCGTCTCTTTGAGGGGGATTGAGGGGGATTGAGGGGGGAGTGGGGGTCTCCCCCGACTGGACGGGACTCTCTCTGTGTGAGAGGAGCTCTTACCTTGTGAATACTTTTCTTATCCTCTGCAGCAGGGTGGGCGACGCGTTGATGGTTTCAGCCGGGATGTTCTCGATGGTGGCAACATGATTGCGCTGCTCGGGGATCATTGCTGGATTAAAATGCAGGGGACATCCTGCAGCGCTGGGGACCGGTGGTGGGGAGCCGCTTCGCTTGCACTGGGTCCGCCGAGCCGCTTGAAGCCACTCGGAGCAGCGGACTGAGAGGGAGAGAGGGACCCGAGGGTTTGAGAGGCTGCTGGCACGGTGTCTGAGGCGGACGAGCCAACACCTGCTCTGCTCTGCTATGGATGAGCCGATCTTCTCATTCCCTCCGGCAGGGGGAGAACCCTCCTCTCCATCCGCCTCAGACGCGGGCACCTGGGACTTGTAGTCAATTTCTGCTCTGCTCTGCTCTGCTCGGCTGTCAACTTCACCCCCAAACCACCCCCCGCTACAAACAAGGGCAGAAACTTCTTGCTCCCAGCATCTATTTCATTCCTTGCCTCGACAATTTTTGGCAAACGTGCAAAGTCAGATTCCACAACCTAACCATGGGTGTGTGTGTGTGTTTTGTAAACTTACAACTCTGCTTTGTAGAACACAATTGGCAAAGCTTCAGGAATTTCTCAGTTAAAGATTGGTTGGGCTGAAACCTGACTTGAAACTTGAATTCCGTTTCTCAACCCACAGTTGCTGCCCGGCCTGCTGACTACAGGGTATTCTGCTTTTATGGTGTTTCTTCCACATATTCAATTTGTATTCATTCGACACTGGACCTTCTTCTAGCTTTCTTTTTTCCAACCCCTGCAATCAGTCCAAAGGGTCCGAAATGTTAGCTATCCATGTTCTCCGGGGATGCTGCTTTACCGGCTGAGTTACTCCAGCATTTCATATCTTTCCTAAGTAAACCAGCACCTGCAATTACTTGTTTCTACTTTATTCTATTTTTTTAAACACTTGTGTGTATCTATGAATCTGTAATAAAGGCAGAAAATACAAGAGAAAAAAATGTTAGGCAGATTTGTGTAGAGAAAAACATTATTAATATTTAAAACCCTCAGAACAATTTTAAAAAACGTCGCCCATTCCTTCTCTGCCTATCCATGTACCTGTCCAAGTATTTTTTAAATGGTGTTATCGTACCTGCCTCAATTACCTCCTCTCGTATCTCGTTCCATATACCCATCAACTCTGAGTGAAAATGTTGCCTCTCAGGTTCCTATTAAATTTTTCCTCTCTCACCATGAACCTATGTCTTCTGGTTTTGATTCTCCTACTCTGGGTAAAATATTTTGTGTATTTTCCCCATCTCCTCATGATTTTACACAGCTCTACGAAATCACTGCTTGCCTCCTGCACTCCAAGGAATAAAGTCCTAACCTGCCCAATCATTCGCTGTAGCTCAGTCCCACAAATCCTGGCAAAATTCCCGTAAATCTTCTCTGCATTCTTTCCAGTTTGTTGCAGAGAAACGGGGTGGATAAGAAAGATGGTGATCAGGATAATGGGCCGAATGGCCTAATTCTGTTCCTATCAATTATGAACTTATAAAATGGACAGGTAGATTGGTATCAGATGAGAGAGGATGAGGAAAACATGTTAATGGCACTTGTCTGTCACATGTGATGTAAATGGAATGAAATAAAACAAAAATCATGCAGGCTCTGTCAAGCAGAGAATATGGAAGTGTTCTCTATTTCCCTAACATATGTTGCCTGACCTGCTGAGTAAATCCAGCAATTTGTGTTTTGCTCAAGATTCATTGTGTGTCCACTTTTCTAAAATAGAGGTGTATCTATGGCAAAGCTGCAACATAAGGCTACATGAAACTCTGGAGAAAATGGATAGGTGATGTTTTGGGTCAGGACCCTTCTTCAGACTGATTGTAGGTGAGGAGGTGGGGAACAAGAAAACACCAGGATAAATCAGGGCCGGCAACAGATAGGCCAATTCCCAAGAGGGATATACCGTTGTGTATTGTGGAAATGGTTAACTGACATTTAGTGAAGCAAAATACTTTAATGCTGTTTCTCTCTCTCGAAATGCTGATTCCACTGAAACTGTCTGACTATTCCCAGCATTGTCTGTTTTCTATTAGAACATAAACTGTGTTTTCTTGTACGAGTGATTCACCACATTAATACCTATCCACATGGGGAATTATACCATATGGAATGTAATACAATACATTTGACCTGCTTCAAGGGAGCTTTGATAGTACCTCTCAAATCTGTATTTTTTCCATCCAGAAGGACCAAGGCAGCATTGCATTGAAACAATAGGTTCTCAGGTGTTACCTGATCCACGCTTTGAAATTTATCACCAGCCCTTCCTTGCTGTGTTTAAATCTCTGAAGTTTGTACCCAAATGCATTGTGATTGTGTGAGTTAAGTGTGTGCAGAACTACAGATCCTACCACCACTGGGTGGCATGGTGGCACAGCAGTAGAGTTGCTGCCTTATAGGCCAGAGACCTGGGTTTGATCCTGACCACAAGTCAGTCTGTATGAAGTTGGTACGTTCTCTCCCACCACCTGCGTGGGTTTTCTCCAGGATCTCTGGTTTCCTCCCACACTAAAAAGACGTATAGGTTAATTGACTTGGTATAATTGTAAATTGTCCCTAGTGCGTGTAGGATAGTGTGGAGTGTGCGGGTATCGGTGGTCGTGAGGACTCGGTGAGCCGAAGGGCCTGTTTCAATGCTGCATCTCCACACTATACAAAACTAAACACTGCAGGACTGCAGTGACTTAGGAAAGCGCTTCACTACCAACGTCTCTTGAGCAGTTAAGGATGAGAAATAAATGCTGGCTTCAAGCGATAAAAGGTATTTTAAACATACTGATGTAGAATTTATAGTGCCTTCGGCAGCCAGGTTTGGTTCTGATCTCTGTGGGAAATTTGCATTTCTCACATTGGCCAGCTGGGTTTCCCCAGGGTTTTTGTTTCATCCCACATTCAAAAAAACATTTGTTAAATAACCTCCAGTGTAGGTGACTGGTGAGAGAGTTAAGGGGGGCATGTGCGAGAGAATAGGTTCCAGGAAATGCTCTGAGATTCTGCATTGACTCGATGGACCAAATGTCCTCCTTTACACCTTATTCGAATACAATAACATTTAATTTTGATTTCCACTAATCTGATAATTTCACAATGTGAAGAATTAATTATCAGTCACCAAGGTTTTCAATCAGTGTCACTTTTTAAGTCATCATGTGGTAACTGGCCCATCAATCCTAATTACCACCAGTTTACGTAACATAATTTGCCTGCATCTGCCCCATATCTTTCCATACCTTTCCTATATGTAATGTTGTAAATGTACCTTCCTCTAGAACTTCCTCCGGCAACTTGTTCCACACATGCACCACTCTCTGGGTGTGAAAAGGTGTACTTTTCGTTCCCTTTTAAATCAATGAACCTGCTCAATGTACAAAGAACTACAACTCCCACAATCCTCAACAGCCAGACAGCATGTCAAAAGCAGATGCGCCCATCATCCCTTGAGACCTGCTACTTTACATATCTGACTCTTCACTTAGGCGTAATCTGCAAGGCAACCAATCTACAGCAACTTTCATGGGTTACCTGAGAGTGTGGGACAGATGCTAGGTGTGTTCCTTGCTCCTTCATGTATAGTCCAGAACAGATGCTGAGGTTATTTATTGGACTTTCAGGTGCCTTTCTCAGGTTAGGACTGGAGGGGAAATGATTTCCTAAATTTTGCGATGTTACCAAGAACAGCAGATCATTCAAGAGAGAAAGGTTACAGATGGCACAACCTCCTGGAGCCTCCAGTCCCCTCTCACAGAATCCTTAGAAGACAGTGAATCAGAGAGTCTGCACCAATCATTGACTCTGGAGAAGTTGACAGGCTCCATCTCCTCTGCTTGCACAAAATCCAAATTCCTTAATTCCCTGCCCGTCCATGTGTTTATTTAAAAGCTTCTTAAATGCCACCATCATATCTGCTTCCACCACCAACCCTGGCACTGCGTTCTAGGCATCCACAACTCAACTATGTCACAATTGTGCGCTGCACATCTCCTTTAAACTATCCCCCTTTGATCTTAAAGCCGTGCCCTCATTTTTGACAGCCACCTTTGGCTGCACCTGATTTTGCATGGAACTGAAATACTTTTGCACAAATGGTTTTGCACACATTTTTGACAATAAATGTCTAGTCCCCAACGCAACACATTCCCCAATGCACTATTCCACCGCTCACCCATAGCCCATAATTGCGCAGACACGGCTCATTTCCCCTCATCCCCAAGCACTCCCTCCCCTTCCTCTTCATGTGGGAGTGGAGGAAGGTAGGGGGGAGGGAAGGGGGGGGGGGGGGGGGGGGGGGGTCGTGGTGAGTGTGGCGGGGGTGTGTGTGGTGGGGGTGTGGGGTGGGAAAGGAGGAGGGAAGGGGGGGGTGTGGGCGGGGGATTGCAGGAGGGGGAGGCAGTGGTGTGAGGCGGCGGAGGTGTGGGTGTGGGAGAGGGGGGTGTGGGCTGGGAGGGGAGCGGTGTGTGTGGGTGGGAGGGATGTGGGAGCCAGCGGGGGTGACAAAAGATTTTGAACATTTCAAAATCCAACGGCGACAAAAAAAATGTTGCGCCACTTGAGGGAACAATGTGCGTCAATACGTCATCACGCTGTGTTACGCCGCATCATTCCGCGATTTTTACGGTGATCTGATATGTCAGTCAATGATGTCAACAGTTGCCAAAAAAATCACCAAGTGGGACAGGCCCTTTAGAGATACAGAGAGGGGGGAAGGGGCTGGAGCTGGTGGAGCGATGGGGACTCACAGCGGGCGCTGGTCGCTGGTCGTTCTCCTTTCAATTCGCTTTCCATTTGGCGATATCGCCGACATCTCCAGCGCCGCCCACGCAGCTTCCAGACCCTCTGAAAATTGTGTCCGGTTGGAGACCTCCGCCGGCCATCCTCAGCTCCAGTAAAGATGCAATGGCGCAGGAAAGGACAAAACGTCCTTTCAGGGGGAGGGGGGGGGGATAGTTAGTGTGTGTGACGCTGCATGCCGCCTCCCCCCCCCCACAACCGCACGTTGGGGGAATAGACCCAACGGGTCTGCACTTGGTCTAGTAGAAACATAGAAGCATAGCAAATAGGTGCAGGAGTAGGCCATTCAGCCCTTCGAGCCTGCACCACCATTCGATATGATCATGGCTGATCATCCAACTGAGTATCCCATCCCTGCCTTCTCTCCATACCCCCTGATCCCTTTAGCCACAAGGGCCACATCTAACTCCCACTTAAATATAGCCAATGAACTGGCCTTAACTACCTTCTGTGGCAGAGAATTCCACAGATTTACCACTCTCTGTGTAAAAAATGATTTTCTCATTTCGGTCCTAAAAGACTTCCCGCTTATCCTTAAACTGTGACCCCTAGTTCTGGACTTCCCCAACATCGAGAATAATCTTCCTGCATCTAGCCTGTCCAACCCCTTAAGAATTTTGTAAATTTCTATAAGATCTCCCCTCAATCTTCTAAATTCTAGCATGAACAAGCCAAGTCTATCCAGTCTTTCTTCATTTGAAAGTCCTGCCATCCCAGGAATCAGTCTGGTGAACCTTCTCTGTACTCCTTCTATGGCAAGAATGTATTTCCTCAGATTATGAGACCAAAACTGTACGCAATACTCCAGGTGTGGTCGCACCAAGACCCTGTACAACTGCAGTAGAACCTCCCTGCTCTTATACTCAAATCCTTTTGCTATGAATGCTAACATACCATTTGCTTTCTTCACTGCCTGCTGCACCTGCATGCCTACTTTCAATGACTGGTGCACCATGACACCCAGGTCTCGTTGCATCTCCCCTTTTCCTAATCGGCTACCATTCAGATAATAGTCTACTTTCCTGTTTTTGCCACCAAAGTGGATAACCTCACATTTATCCACATTATACTGCATCTGCCATGCATTTGCCCACTTACCCAACCTATCCAAGTCACCTTGCAGCCTCCTAGCATCCTCCTCACAGCTAACACTGCCCCCCAGCTTCGTGTCATCCACAAACTTGGAAATGTAACATTCAATTCCCTCATCCAGATCATTAATATATATTGTAAATAGCTGGGGTCCCAGCACTGAGCCTTGCGGTACCCCACTAGTCACTGCCTGCCATTCTGAAAAGGACCCGTTTACCCCTACTCTTTGCTTCCTGTCTGCCAGCCAGTTCTCTATCCACATCAATACTGAACCCCCAATACCGTGTGCTTTAAGTTTGTATACTAATCTCTTACGTGGGACCTTGTCGAAAGCCTTCAGAAAGTCCAGATATAACACATCCACTGGTTCTCCCTTATCCACTCCACTAGTTACATCCTCGAAAAATTCTATAAGATTCATCAGACATGATTTACCTTTCATAAATCCATGCTGACTTTATCCAATGAATTCACCACTTTCCAAATAAGCTGCTATCCCATCTTTAATAACTGATTCTAGCAGTTTCCCCACTACCGATGTTGGACTAACTGGTCTGTAATTCCCCATTTTCTCTCTCCCTCCCTTTATAAAAAGTGGGGTTACGTTTGCTATCCACCAATCCTCAGGAACTACTCCAGAATCTAAAGAGTTTTAAAAAATTATCACTAATGCATCCACTATTTCTGCGGCTACTTCCTTAAGTACTCTGGGATGCAACTTATCTGGCCCTGGGGATTTATCGGCCTTTAATCCATTCAATTTACATAACACCACTTCCCGGCTAACCTGGATTTCACTCAGTTCCTTCATCTCATTTAACCCCCGGTCCCTTGCTATTTATGTCTTCCTTAGTGAAGACAGAACCAAAGTAGCTATTCAATTGGTCTGCCATGTCCTTGTTCCCCATGATCAATTTGCCTGTTTCTGACTGCAAGGGACCTACATTTGTTTTAACTAATCTTTTCCTTTTCACATATCTATAAAAACCTTTGCAGCCAGTTTTTATGTTCCCTGCCAGTTTTCTTTCATAATCTATTTTCCCTTTCCTAATTAAGCCTTTTGTCCTCCTCTGCTGGACTGAATTTCTCACAGTCCTCTGGTAGGCTGCTTTTTCTGGCTAATTTGTACGTTTCATCTTTTGTTTTGATACTATCCCTGATTTCCCTTGTTATCCACGGATGCACTTCCTTCCCCGATTTTTTATTTTGCCAAACTGGGATGAACAATTGTAGCAGTTCATCCATGCAGCCTTTAAATGCCTTCCATTGCATATCCACCGTCAACCCTTTAAGAATCATTCGCCAGTCTATCTTGGCCAATTCACGTCTCATACCCTCAAAGTCACCTTTCTTTAAGTTCAGGACCCTTGTTTCTGAATTAACATTGTCACTCTCCATCCTAATGAAGAACTCAACCATATTATGGTCACTCTTGCCCAAGGGGCCACGCACAACAAGACTGCTAACTAACTCTTCCTCATTACTCAATGCCCAGTCTAGAAAAGCCTGCTCTCTCGTTGTTTTTACAACACTCTTACCCCTTATACAATTATGTTGAAAAATGGCCCTTTTTGATTTTTGCCTGACACTTTAACTTTTCACCTTGCTACCTATTGCTTCTACCTTAATTTTACAACCCTCTGCTTCTCTGCTCTTGCACCCATCCCCCTGCCACATTAGTTTAAATCCTCCCCGACAGCACTAGCAAACACTCCCCCAAGGACATTGGTTGCATTCCAGCCCAGGTGCAGACCATCCTGTTTGTACTGGTCCCACCTCCCCCAGAACTGGTTCCAATGCCCTAGAAATTAGAATCCCTCCCCCTTGCACCATTTATCAAGCCACGTATTCATCTGCAATATCCTCCTATTTCTACTCTGACTAGCCCGCGGTACTGATAGTAATCCAGAGATTATTACCTTTGAGGTCCTACTTTTAAGTTTATTTCCTAGCTCCCTAAATTCACCTTATAGGACCTCATCCCTTTTTTTACCTATATCTTTGGTGCCAATATGCACCACGACAACTGGCTGTTCACCCTCCCCCTCCAGAATGTTCTGCAGCCGTTCAGTGACATCCCTGACCCTTGCACCAGGGAGGCAACATACCATCCTGGAGTCTCGTTTGCGGCCACAGAAATGCCTATCTATTCCCCTGACAATTGAATCCCCTATTACTATTGCCCTTCCACTCTTTTTTCTCCCCTCCTGTGCCGCAGAGCCACCCCCGGTGCCATGAACTTGGCTGCTGCTGCATTCACCTGATGAGCCATCTCCCCCAACAGTATCCAAAATGGTATACCTGTTTAGGAGGGAGACGACCGCAGGGGACTCCTGCACTACCTGCCTACTGTTTTGCTGGCTATTGGCCACCCGTTCCCTTTCTGTCCTCTTTCCTTTTACCTGCGGTGTGACCAACTCGCTGTACGTGCTATTCACGACTTTCTCAGCATCGTGGATGCTCCAGTATGAATCCAACCACAGCTTCAATTGTTCAATGCGGTCTGCTAGGAGCTGCAGCTGGACACACTTCCTGCAAACGTAGTCACCAGGGACACCGACCATATCCCTGATCTCCCACATGTTGCAGGCTGAGCAAACCACGGGGCCAATCTCCACTGACATAGCTTACTCCCAAATTAACTCAACTCCCTCACACTATAAAAATCTTTATCCTTTAAACTGTATCTTTACTAACAAATACTGTACCCTTAACTCACAGATCCCTTAACTCACAGAACCCTTAACCTGAAAGCAGAAATGCAAACCTGGGGTTGCACCCAATCAGCTGCTTCCTCTGGTCCTCTTCCACCAATCAGAGGCTTCCACCAGCCCCTTCTCTGGAAGTGAGATGGAACGTTGCAGATTTGTGTAACTCCTCCTCTCATTCCAACGGCTCCCCGGGCCTCTGTGAAAGCAAGCCCCCCGCTCGATTTTTAACTCACCGCCCAGGTTACTCCTTCTCTCACCAACGGCTCCCCGGACCCCGGGGTATGTCAGTCAATGATGCCGACAGTCGCCAAAAAAATCGGCAAGTGGGACAGGCCCTTTAGATATACAGCATGTAAACTGCCCCTTTGAACCACCAAGTCTGCACCATCCAGCGATTACACATACACCAGTTCTATCCTACACACTAGGGTCGATTTACAGAAATCAATTATCCTACAAACCTGCACGTCTTTGGAATGTGGGAGGAAACTGGAGCACCCAGAGAAAACCCATGCGGTCACAAGAATAATGTGCAAAATCGTACAGTCAGCACCCATAGTCAGGATCAAACCCAGTCCTCTGGCACACTGAGGCAGCAATTCTACTGCAGCGATGCTGTGCCGCCCCAAATATTGGCAGAAATATCATCACGTACGTTACATGCAGAAAACCTGGTGGCCATCAGAGGCCAAGCACATGTTCCCTGATATTTCAATGGCTTTGCTGCTACTCGTCCAATGTCAACTTTGTAGACGGGAGAGGGAGAGAGCAAGAAAACATTTGTCACTCGAAAGCTGTGGCGTTTCAGGGTCAATGACATCTAGGTAATTTGAACAGTAACCCTCCTCTGGAAATTGCTGCCCAAGACACATTAGCCCAGAAACATTTCTGGGTCTTAAACATGGTCTTGCTAATACAACAAAAGATCGGAAGAGAGGGTGACATTTGATAGTGCATTTAAAACACCGTTGTCAAACTCTCCCTGTTTCCGGTATCATTGAGAAGTCTTGAACTTTGATGGGCAGCTGAGTGATCATTAGCTGACCTTTAGAAGCTCACAACCATACACAACACAACTAGCACTCCTCCGGATTTTTGTGTCTATCTTCAGTTCAATCCAGCATCTGCAGTTCCTTCCGACATACTCCTCCGGCTAATGTTTACCTTCACATTGCACATGGCAACCCCTGTTATTCTTTACAGAAGAGAGAATATTTGTAGGTTTCCTAAGAGGAACCATGAAAGAGGATTATATTTCCTACAAGTGAGATGTCCTTTTAGAGACCGTGGTGAAGAGTCATAGACTTATACAGTGTAGAAGGCTTCACGGCTTGCCTTGTCCATGCCAAAAAAATTTGCAATCTGGGCTAGTACCATTTGCCACATTTGGCCCATATCCCTCCAAACCCTTGCTATCCATATATCAGTCCGAATGTTTGAAAAAACTTATTTGTATCCACTTCTTTAGCTTCCTCGGGCAGCTCATTCCAGATATAGACTACCCTCTGAGTGAAAACGGTTGCCCCTCAGGTTCCTCTTAAATCTCTCCTGTCCACCTTATATCAGGTGATCCAAACATATTGATACAACAGCCAAGAAAGTACACCAATGCTTCCATTCTTCAGAAGTCTAAGGAAATTCAGCATGTCTCCAATGACTCTTAGCAATTTCTGTTGCTGCACCATAGAAAGTATCCTAACCCAGTGTACCAATGTTTGCTGTGACAACTGCCCTGTCCAAGACCACAAGAAATTGCAGTGTCATGAATGCAGTCCAGCCCATCGCAAAACAAATCCCCACCCTCCATGTGGACTCCATCTGAACTTCATACTGCCTCAGGAAAGCAGCTAAGAATCAAGGATCACTCACACCCTGATCATTTCATCTTCCCCCTCATCCCCTCCCCCCACCCCCCCCACCCCCCCCACCCCCCCCCCACCCCCCACCCCCCCCACCCCCACCCCCACCATTGGATGTAAATACAAACACATGAAAGTACAGATTTAAGAACTTTATACCTGCTAATATTAGACTCTTTAACGAATCACTCATGTGCTACGATATAAGGATCACATATGAATTGTGGATCTTCTAATCTATCTCTCTGCACTTTCTTTTTATCTGCACTTTCTCTGCAGCTATAATTCTATATTCTGTTTATTTTCCCTCTTGCACTACCTGATACACTGATGTATGGTATGGTTTGCTTGGATGGAGTGCAAACCAAAGTTTTTCACTGTCTCGATACACGATAATAATTAGCCAGGATTTTGCCATAAATGCCATGTGCCTTTTCATGCTTTTTTTGATAATTTCACCAGGATAATTACTTTTTATACAATAGATAATAGACAGTAGGTGCAGGAGTAGGCCATTTGGCCCTTCGACCCAGCACCGCCATTCAATGTGATCATGGCTGATCATCCCCAATCAGTACCCCGTTCCTGCCTTCTCCCCATATCCCCTGACTCCGCCATTTTTAAGAGCCCTATCTAGCTCTCTCTTGAAAGCATCCAGAGAACCTGCCTCCACCGCCCTCTGGCAGAGAATTCCACAGACTCACCACTCTCTGTGAGAAAAAGTGTTTCCTCGTCACCGTTCTAAATGGCTTACTCCTTATTCTTAAACTGTGGCCCCTGGTTCTGGACTCCCCCAACATCGGGAACATGTTTCCTGCCTCTAGCGTGTCCAAGCCCTTAACAATCTTATATGTTTCAATGAGATCCCCTCTCATCCTTCTAAACTCCAGAGTGTACAAGCCCAGCTGCTCCATTTTCTCAGCATATGACTGTCCCACCATCCCGGGAATTAACCATGTAAACCTACGCTGCACTCCCTCAATAGCAAGAATGTCCTTCCTGAATAATTTTTCACGATCGAGTGCCTAAATCAGCCTTTTTTTGCCATTTTGCTAAAAGGGTGTGCTATTTTCTCTAGTTGTACCGTGATTACAATGATGTTTTCTATGTTAATGCATTAATATTAATGTTATTATTAAAGTGTTAACTTTCACTACCGGGGCGAAACCCAGGGCGCCACCGTCGGCCATTCATTCGTTCGTGCCACTGCCCGCTGGTTCAGTTTTCTCCAACATCTATTTAGGGAAGAACTGCTGATGCTGGAAAAATCGAAGGTAGACAAAAAATGCTGAAGAAACTCAGCGGGTGAGGCAGCATCTATGGAGAGAAGCAATAGGCGACATTTCGGGTTGAGACCCTTCTTCAGACTGATGTGGGGGGGGGGCAGGAAAAAGAAAGGAAGAGGCGGAGACAGTCAGACTGGAAGGAGAGCTGGGAAGGGGGAGGGAGAGTAGGGAGAAGACAAGGGCTATCTAAAATTAGAGAAGTCAATGTTGATACCGCTGGGGTGTAGACTACCCAAGCAAAACACCCAAGCATGTCTCCTCACTACATTTACTGGCGGCTCCAGTTGCAAAACTGAGTTTTCGAGTGATCTGTGGAAGGCATTCATGGATGCTGGAATTCCATTATGGAAATTTGAAAACAAATCTTTGAGATTTTTTAGAAAAATACACAGAGCAATCTATACCGAGCGAGTCATCATTATGGAAAAATTATGTTGACAGCAACTTCAACATTGTTGTGTAGAAAATTAGAGATGAAGTTACATGCAACAAAATATGGATCCCAATAGGCAAGACAACTGATGCTGTGGGGAGATATGTTGCCAGTGTGGTCATCGGTACACTGGAGGCAGGTCAACCGTCAAAGGAGTATTGACATCGGAAGTATTGGGGAAGTCAAACAGCCCAACTATTGCTCAGTTGTTTACATCTTCACTTGCTGTACTTTGGCCAGAAGGTATAAAACACAAGAATATACTTACGTTTGTGGCGTAAAGTTTTATTCCCCATAATGTTGCATTTGATATGCTTAGCTCAAAGACTTCTTAGAATTGCCAAGCACAGACGTAGCTTGTTTCCAAATGTCGATCACCTAGTTTCCAATGTCAAGAAAATCTTCCTCAAAGTGCCGTCAGTGTGCAGTTCTTCATGGAAATAACACCTGAGTCTGCTACCTCCTCAGCCCGTTTTGACTAGGTGGGGTACATGACTCTCTGCTGTACTCTACTATGCTGCAAAATTTGAAAAGATAAAATAAATCGTCAACTGTTTTGAAGAAGAAGAATCATCAGTGAAATCATGCATAAAATGTCCCTCCACCGCGATCTTGTGTTTATTGCTTCCAATTTGCAAACTTCCCACAAGCTATCACTTCTCATGAGAAACGTGGTGAAACATTAGTGAATAACTTGCAGGTTATCAACAAAGTAACTGACGATATTGGTAAAGTTCTTGGCGATGTTGGTAAAGACATACAAGGAAAATGTGAGAGTGATTTTAGCTAACAAAGATCTTGAAGAAATACAACACATAGCTAAAGTTCTCAAAGGTAGTTATAATGTACAAGATATTGATATGAATATAGAGTCAGTAGCTTGTTTCGTGTATGCACCATGACCTCAGCGGAGGTACCAAGAAGTTTTCACAATTGACCTATTCTGTCTGACAGACAGCATATTTTAACACCAGATTATTTGAAATAAATGCTAGTAATTATGTGCAACCAGGCAAATTTGATCATTTAATGTGGTACATCTTAAAATATTATTATTTTTAACCATATTTTGGTGGTGGAAATGAGTGCCTTTTTATGCTTTTTTTGGTCAAAAATGCATTTTTTGTGCCTTTTTGTAATTTTATTATCTTTTTGCCTATTTCAGAGTTTTTTAGTGCCTAAATATCCTGGCTCTACTAATAATAAACCAAACCAAATCCTCTGTTCCTAATTGTGGGAGTCTATAATGGCAGCAAATGCCCATGGCTGGTCTACCTGTTCCTGAATGCTGATGGATAAGGAGATGATACCCGATTGTGAGGAGTAGAACGCGTTGATAATCTTTCCCATGCAAAAATGATCAGCAAACAGGGAAACATGACACAACGCAGCAGAGACAGGCTGAAAGGATTTTGAAGCCTGGAAACAGAGATAAGGATAATATTGACTGTGGGGATGCAAGATGCTGCAAGTGCTGGAATCTGGACCAACAAACAATCTGCTGGAGGAAGTCAGTGGGTCGTGCAGCATCTGTGTGTGACGTCAACCTTGACTTTGACAGCATGAATGTTGCAAGTACGTGTCTGAGCTTCTATATGAGGTTTTATGAGATCACAGAACGTAATTGAAAATATTGTCTCTCTGAAGTACATCCAGGTACAGCTTCTGAAAGACCATGTTGGGGAACTGGAGAAGCAAGTGGATGACCTGGACGAGTCCTACAGTAAGATTGTTACACCTAAGTTACTGGAAGAGAGAAGGTGGGTGACGGTGAGAAAGGGATGGAAACATGGAATGCAAAGGTCCCCAGGTGTTGTACCTCTTGTGAACAGGTTCCCCCACTTAGAAGGGACAAAAGACATTAACACGCTGAGCAGCGGACTGGCTTGCAAAGCAAAAAGTGCTGTTGAGCCAAAACCAAAGAGGCCGACGTCAGGCAACGCCGTGGTATTTGGAGACTCCATTGTGAGAGGTACGGACAGGGGTTTCTGCGGCAACAGATGGGATTCGAGGATGGTGTGCTGCCTTCCAGGATCCAGGATGTCACGGATAGAGTGCAGAAAATCCTCAAGGGCGAAGGTGAACAGCTGGAAGTTGTAGTGCATGTTGGCATAAACAAAGTCGGAAAGAAAGGGATGAATATTCTGAAGCGTGACATTAGAGAGCGCGGAAAAGTGCTGAAAAGCTGGACCTCCAGGGTGGTTATCTCCGGTTTGCTTCCAGTTCCTCGTGCTGGCGTGAGCAGGAACAGGGAGATATGGGACCTGAATGTGTGGCTGAGGAACTGGTGCAGGAGGCAGGGATTTAGATTCTTAGATCACTGGGATCTGTTTTGGAGTAAAGGGGAACTGTACAAAAGGGACAGATTGCACCTTAACAGGTGGGTGACCGGCATTCTGGCAGGCAGGTTTGCCGCTGCGACACAGGGGGTTTTAAACTAAATAAGGGGGGGGGGTATGGCCAAGTGTAATAGGGATCGATGTGAAAGGTGAGATGCGTAAGGAATTAAAAGTATTGTATATGAATGCGCAAAGTGTAAGAAATAAAGTAGATGAGCTTGAGGCTCAGTTAGAAGTTAGTAGATATGACATTGTGGGGATTACCGAGACGTGGCTGCAGGAGGATCGGGCCTGGGAACTTAATATTCATGGTGATGCATCCTATAGAAAGGACAGGCAGGTGGGCAGAGGAGGGGGGGGTAGCTCTGCTGGTGAGGGATGGAATTCAGTCCCTTGTGAGGGAAGACATAGGGACTGATGAGGTAGAGTCACTGTGGATTGAGTCGAGGAATTGCAAAGGCAAGGAGACACTAATTTGTGTTATCTACAGACCCCCAAATAATAGCCCGGATGTTGGGTGTAAGTTGCAGCAGGTGTTAAAACTGGCATGTAACAAAGATAATGCCACTGTGGTGATGGGGGATTTCAATATGCAGGTAGACTGGGAAAACCAGGTTGGTTCAGGACCGCAAGAAAGAGAGTTTGTAAAGTGCCTCCGAGATTCTTAGAGCAGCTTGTAATGGAGCTGACCAGAGAAAAGGCAATTCTGGATTTAGTATTGTCCAATGAACCAGATTTGATAAGAGAACCCGAGATAAAGGAACCGTTTGGAGGTAGTGATCATAACATGATTAGTTTTAATCTGCAATTTGAGAAGGAGAAGGTTAAATCGAAAGTGTTAGTGAAGCAGTTGAACAAAGGAGACTATGAAGGCATGAGAGAGGAGCTGGCCAAGTTAGACTGGAAAGGGATACTAGCAGGAATGACGGTGGAACAGCAATGGCAGGAATTTCTGGGCAAAACGCAGGATCATTTCATTCCAAAAAGGAAGAAAGATTCTAAGGGAAGTAGGAGGCAACCGTGGCTGACAGGAGAAGTTAGGGATTGAGTAAAACTCAAAGAAAAAATGTATAACACAGCAAAGAGTAGCCAGAAGCCAGAGGATTGGGAAACTTTCATAGGACAACAGAAGGGAACAAAACGGGCAATACGGGCTGAAAAGATGGAGTACGAGGGGAAGCTGGCCAGGAATATAAAGAAGGACAGTAAAAGCTTCTTTAGATATGTTAAGGGAAAAAGAATAGCAAAGTCAAATGTGGGTCCCTTGAAGGCAGACACGGGTGGAATTATTATGGGCAACAAGGAAATGACAGAAGGGTTGAACAGGTACTTCGGATCTATCTTCACCAAGGAAGACACAAACAATCTCCCAGAAGTAGTGGAGGAGAGAGGATCTAAGGGGGTCGAGGAATTGAAAGAAATTTTCATTAGGCGAGAAATAGTATTGGGCAGGCTAATGGGACTGAAGGATGATAAATCCCCTGGGCCTGATGGTCTGCATCCCAGGGTCCTCAGGGAGATGGCTCTAGAAATAGTGGACAAATTGGTGATCATTTTCCAATGTTCAATACATTCAGGATCAGTTCCGGTAGATTGAAGGATAGTTAATGTTATCCCACTTTTCAAGAAAGGAGCGAAAGAGAAAACGGGGAATTACAGACCAGATAGCCTGACTTCGGCGGTGGGAAAGATGCTGGAGTCAATTATTAAAGAGGTAATAATGGGGCATTTGGATAGCCGTAAAAGGATTAGTTCAAGTCAGCATGGATTTATGAAAGGGAAATCATGCTTGACTAATCTTCTGGAATTTTTTGAGGATGTGACAAGTAAAATGGATGAAGAGGTGCCAGTGGATGTAGTGTATCTAGACTTTCATAAAGCCTTTGATAAGGTCCCGCACGGGAGACTAGTGCCTAAAATTACAGCACATGGTATTGGGTGTAGGGTGTTGACGTGGATAGAAAATTGGTTGGCAGACAGGAAGCAAAGAGTAGGAGTGAACAGATCCTTTTCAGAATGGCAGGCAGTGGCGAGTGGAATGCAGCAAGGCTCGGTGTTGGGGCCGCAACTGTTTACCATATATATTAATGATTTGCGAGAGGGAATTAGGAGCAACACTGGCAAGTTTGCGGATGACACAAAGCTGGGTGGCAGTGTGAACTGTGAAGTGGATGTTAGTAGGTTGCAGGGTGACCTGGACAGGTTGAGTGAGTGGGCAGATGCGTGGCAGATGCAGTATAATACAGATAAATGTGAGGTTATCCACTTTGGTGGCAAAAACAAGGGGGCAGATTATTATCTCAATGGGGTTAGGTTAGGTATGGGGGGGGTACAGCGAGATCTGGGTGTCCTTGTACACCGGTCACTGAAAGTTGGCGTGCAGCTACAGCAGGCAGTGAAGAAAGCTAATGGAAAGTTGGTCTTCATAACAAGAGGATTTCAGTATAGGGGTAAAGAGGTTCTTCTGCAGTTGTATAGGGCTCTGGTGAGACCACATCTGGAGCATTGTGTACAGTTTTGGTCTCCTAATTTGAGGAAGGACATCCTTGTGATTGAGGCAGTGCAGCGTAGGTTCACGAGATTGATCCCTGGGATGGCGGGACTGTCATATGAGGAAAGATTGAAAAGACTAGGCTTGTATTCATTGGAGTTTAGATGGATGTGGGGATCTTACAGAAACATATAAAATTACTAGACTAAGTGGGACCCAACGGGAGGGCTGGGCACCCAACGCAATATTCCACCTCTCCACCAATTCCAATATTGCTGGCCAGTGGGGGTGGGTTCTGTTGCGCTAGTTCATACTATTTGTTATTTGTTCATCACAAACACACCTTTCACCTCACACAGACACTCACACACAGACTCACACACATCTGTCACAACACACACACACACACACACACACACTCACACACACACACACACACACACACACACACTCATTCACACACCCACACACACACCCACACACACACACACACACACACACACACACACACACACACACACACACACACACACACACACACACACACACACACTCATTCACACACACACTCATTCACACACCCACACACATACACCCACACACACACACACGCACACACACACACACACACGCACGCACGCGCGCACACAAACACACACACACACACTCATTCACTCACACACTCTCACTCAATACTAAAATACCAAGTAACTTCTGAATGTGTTGAATATGCAGTGTGTAAAACAAATGTTTAAAGCCTCCTGTAGAGGCTACTGCTGCTGAAGCAAAAATGTACTTTAAATAACATCCAACAAACACTCACCATAGTCAGGGCAGTCAGCTCTCTTGAATTATTCAACGGCGCTTGCACTCGGCGCCATCTTGATGTCACCCTCTCGCCTCTTGCCACGAACCGGAAATGACGCACTCAGCGCCAGCATGCTGTAAACCAGAAATGAAGTAATCGGCGCCATCTTGCAGCTAAGCGAAAATCACAGAATGAGCGCCAATTTTGAAATTAAACACAGTCCTGATCTAATAAAATGTTTATTCACGCTTTATCCATCCGAAAACTGTAGCAAGCAAACCCTTTAAAAGCTAAGCCAATTGGACAAAAACAGTTTGCAAGCCAACAAAACACATTTGCTGAAAGCCCTTTAAAAAGCCAACCTAATTGGGCAAACACTTCGCTGAAAACCACATCCCGGGGACTCACCGTGGTGTAGACGTGCGTTCAGTGTTATTCGCAGGTCACAGAGCCATGACCCTCTCGCTTCCTCCATCTGGCAGAGACTGAGTGAGCCACGAAACATCCGGGTTTTAAAGTCCCTCCCCTCTGCCGCCAGCGGGGACAGCAGAGAGAATGGCAATTTAAAAAATAAACATTAATATCTCTCTGATTTTTCATCGATGGGAAAAATCCTCTGGTCCAGTCCAGCGGAGGGGGGGCTCTGAGTGGGGTGGCTAAAAATGACAGCCGTAAGTGGCGGCATTCTCCCGGAAATCACATCGAAGTGAGTCAAAAGCGGTCAAGATCTTACTTTTAGTACTATAGATAAAAGGACTGGACAAGCTAGATGCAGGAAAAATGTTCCCAATGTTGGGCGAGTCCAGAACCAGGGGCCACAGTCTTACAATAAAGGGGAGGCCATTTAAGACTGAGGTGAGAAAAAACTTTTTCACCAAGAGAGTTGTGAATTTGTGGAATTCCCAGCCACAGAGGGCAGTGGAGGCCAAATCACTGGATGGATTTAAGAGAGAGTTGGATAGAGATCTAGGGGCTAGTGGAATCAAGGGATATGGGGAGAAGGCAGGCACGGGTTATTGATTGGAGGATGAACAGCCATGATCACAATGAATGGCGGTGCTGGCTTGAAGGGCCGAATGGCCTCCTCCTGCACCTATTTTCTATGTTTCTATGAAATTCATATAAAAGCATGGTTCCTATGAAGCCTAGTTAGATGAAATATTGAGAGATGGGTTCTCGTTTGACACCCTTGCACTCCTGTGTAGCCTAGGAGGTGAAAATGTGTTGCAACTTTGAGTCTCACCATCTTTAACCTCCACCATCACATCTGATGAAAAATAACAGACATGGAAACAGGCCATAGGAGCCAGCAGAACAGTTTCCAATGCCTTCAAGGATTATGAAGCAGCCTCTCAGAGAATCATGGACACATACTCCACAGAAACAGGCTCTTATAGCCCACCTCCTCCCCACTGACCGTGACGTCTGTCTACACTAATCTCATTTGCATGCACTATGCCTATAACACTCTACTCCTTTCCTATCCAAGTACTTGGTCGCATGCTATATTTATATTGAAGGAGTGCAGCGTAGGTTCACCAGGTTAATTCCCGGGATGGCGGTAATGACATATGATGAAAGAATGAGTCGACTGCGCTTATATTCACTGGAATTTAGAAGGATGAGAGGGTATCTTATAAAAACATATAAAATTGTTAAGGGATTGGACAGGCTAAATGCAGGAAAAATGTTCCCGATGTTGGGGGAGTCCAGACCCACAGTTTAAGAATAAGGGGTCATCCATTTAGGACTAAGATGAAGAAACCTTTTCACCCAGAGAGTTGTGAATCTGTGGAATTCTCTGCCACAGAAGGCAGTGGAGGCCAATTCACTGGATGTTTTAAAGAGTTAGATATAGTTCTTAGGACTAATGAAAACAAGGAATATGGGGAAAAGCAGGAACAGTGGTACTGATTGTGGATGATCAGCCATGTTCATATTGAATGACAGTGCTGGCTCGAAGGGCTGAATGGCCTATTCCTGCACCCATTTTCTATGTTTCTATTTTTCTTTAAGGTCATTCCTCAGCCTCATACTTTCCAGAGAGAATAAGTGTTTGCTGGGCACCATTGCAGGGTTTCCTGATCGATTGTCTTATCAGCAATTGGCAAGTCAGACGTTATATCAAGTAAACAGTCTTATACCTTTGCTTAGGTATGCATATGGTTGTAAAAATATCTGTATTGACCAAGAACATTGATTATATAAAAAAAAACATAACCATAAACTAATACAGCATTCTGATTTAGACTTTAAACATTAGAGATACAGCAAGAAAACATGCCCTTTGGGCCACTGAGTCCGCACCAACTAACGATCACTCTGTACACTAGCACTATCCTTTTTACCAGGGACAATTTACAATTTTACCGAAGCCAGTTAACCTACAAACCTGTACATCTTTGGAATGTGAGAGGAAACCGGAGCACCCGGAGAAATCCCATGTTGGCTATCTCTGATTGGTCCCTGCCTTCCCAAAGATTATTAATCCTTCACCTTAGAACCCTTTCCAGTATCTTCCTACCACTAATGTTAGGCTCACAGGTTTACAGTTATCATGTTTTTCCCTGCTTGCTTAAAAGTTTGGTGAAGGCTTCAAATTATTATCTCTATCTCACCACATCAGCATTCTGCAGTGCTGTGTATAATTTTGTGTTTCTCTGATTTCACGTTTCATATTACAGAGTAGCTGGACTGTGAGATCTGAGATCAGATTGGGTTACTGTTATCATTTCATCATTAATGTAAGAGAAGGGTATACTTATATTGTGCAAAAGCTGATTATCTACTGAATTTCTAGTTTCATTTAGCCACTGAACTTGCTTGCCATAAAATATGAATTGAATTGATCTTTGCAAAAATTGATTTTCCCATTGTATGCATTATGAATAATGTAGATCCCCACACTAGCCTGATCTATTTTTGCAAACATTTCTAAGCATCTTTGTGAATAATATATACATGAATATAACATTAAGGTGCCGTGAAAAAACGACACCAAAAGAACAAAGAGATGAAAGGTATTTTTAAGGGACAGGCAGCATCTCTGGAGAGGAATGGATGACGTTTTGGGTTGAGATCTTCAGACATCTTGACCCGAAACAGAGATCCATTTCCCTCTGTTGGGGGGAGTCCAGAACCAGGGGCCACAGGTTAAGAATAAGGGGTAAGCCATTTGGAACGGAGATGAGGAAACACTTTTTCACACAGTGAATCTGTGGAATTCTCTGCCTCAGAGGGCAGTGGAGGCCGGTTCTCCGGATACTTTCAAGAGAGATCTAGATAGGGCTCTTAAAGACAGCAGAGTCAGGGGATATGGGGAGAAAGCAGTAACGGGGCACTGATTTTGGATGATCAGCCATGATCACATTGAACGGCGGTGCTGGCTCGAAGGGCCAAATGGCCTACTCCTGTACCTATTGTCTATTGTCTCTTGTCTATTGAAATGAATGGGGGTAATTGAATAGTGCTGTTAGCACCTAGTAATTTGAGCTGGTGGTTGTTTGTGACTTGCTCTGTGATGAGTATACATGTAATTTACTATACAACCTTATTATCACATGTGAAGTGGCCCGCCAATACTATCACATTGCTGGTGGTCTTATGTGTTGACAAACACACCTCCGGTTTTAAGAGTTGCTACCTAATGATGATCAAACCCAACTTCTTGGGATTGCCAGTTAAAGTCTTTCTACAAACCAGGCCAGCATTGCAGAATTATGGCCATTACAGGGAAATGCCATTCTATGCCACCGTGTGCGGACGGGGTGTCAAAGGACAGAAGCCGAAGTGAAGAAGTGGAAGCCAAGATACTGAACGGACACGACGCCAAAAAGCCAAATAACCGAATGGGCGCCAACGCTGAAATGCCAAATAACGTTTAATTTTCCTTCGCCGCTTTTGGACTGCCAAAGATCATAGAGCGGATTATTTTTGTAAGCGTTGATTTACCATGGTGCTTGGGGTTAAGAGGCTGTAATCTCTCTATGTCTCTTTCTCGTTCTTTCTCTCTCTCTCTCGCTCCCTCTCCCCTCCCTCTCTCTCTCTCTCTCCCTCCTCCTCCCCCCTCTCTCTCATCTATCTATCTATCTATCTATCTATCTATCTATCTATCTATCTATCTATCTATCTATCTATCTATCTATCTATCTATCTATCTATCTATCTATCTATCTATCTCTCTCTCGCATATATATATATTCTCTTGGGAAGGAGAGGGAGATGGAGAGAGAGAGAGAGATAGAGAGAGAGATAGAGAGAGAGACCAACTTAACCATCCAAGATGTCCCATCTGCCTGCATTTGGCCCATATCCCTCCAAACCTACCCTATTCATATCCAAGTCTTAATGTCTTAAATGTTGATACAGTACCTGCCTCATGTACCTCCTCTTGCAGCTCCATCCATTTACCTACCCTCTTCTGTGTGAAAAAGTTGTTCCTCAGGTTCCTATTAAATCTTTCCCCTCTGACCTTAAACCTATGACTAGTTCTTGATCTCCTTCTCTGTGTAAAATGCACTCCCCCAATCTATTCTCTTCATTATCTTATACACCTCTATAAGATTATCCCTCAGCCTCCTACACTCCATGGAATAAAGTCCTTGCCCGTCCAACTTCTCTCTCAATAGCCCAGGCCCTCAAGTCCTGACAACATACTTGTAAATATTCCCTGCACTCTTTCCATCTTAACAACATCTGTCCTACAGAAAATGTGCGACAATGCTGAGAACTATAATCTGTACTCTGTATCTTCCCCTTTGGTTTAACTATTTTACTTGAGTTTGACTTGATTGTATTTATGTATTGTATTATCTGATCTATTTGCATAGCATGCATGCAAAATAACACTTTTGAATCTACCTCAGTATACATGACAATATTAAACCTACACTTAAAATCACAGGGAAGAGGCCACAGTGGAAATTAAAGCAAGAGTCAAGCAAAAAAGGATCCAGTTCCAGAGAGATATTTAGTGGGCTCACATCAGTAATCATTGTAAATGATTCCTTTGTTACCTTCCCCGCTACCCTTCACAATTGTACCATCAGCCATGCACACAGTTCAATGCCTATCATTTCACTATCAACAATCTTTGTCATGCATATTTCTTACTTCAGCCACCATACCCTTACAAACTTCTCACTAGTCCAAACCTCACATCCACCTCCAAGAACTTCCCCAAATAGCGAGCCCTTCAACCAAAGTAACTGCATCCACCAAATGCACTGCTCTGCACTCTCTTAGACACTCTGAATCTTAGAGAAAACATGGTCACCTACAATTACTGGATTTACTTCCCACTACCATCAACATCACATTGATGCACCTCGAATTTTTCAGTATCCTTGAAGATAGAATGTGGATGATGGTTGATGCAGAGTCAAGGTGATGTGGAGGCAGGTACTACAATGATGGTATCTCATTCTCAGTTCATCTTTGCCCATACCACTCTCGTTTCTTTCTGCAGTCTCTTCAAGCTCCAAGTGGTGGAAGCATGAATTTCTTCCCACTACTACCAACAACATTACCCACCTGCCATTCAATTCCATGCTTCTCATGCATGCTTAACACATTGCATCGGCTTCAATGCAGCAGCTCAGTTTGGAAGAAATGCGCAATATTTGAAATCACCAAATCACCTAATCTGTGTTTAGTGATTTGTGCAGCAAAGACGTTTTTCAGCTCCCAGAACACCAGAATTTGATATTCTGATTCATAATTGACAATGCTCCAATCGCATTCCCATTCCCCTGCACTTTCTCCTTCACCTATCAAATTATCGCCTCTTAATAGCCTTTCAAAAGTACTTTGGAAAACATTGGTTGATTTGTTTTTCATCAGTATTACATGCAACAAGTTCTAGATCCAGCCACCTTCCCTTCATCTTTGGCCAGACGTATAAATCTGTGTTCTCTGGTCAACAAAAAATATAGTTTGATATTCAGCACATTTAAAGATGAAAAGAATTTCATAGTTGGAAAATGCCAACATTTTAAGTGGTATCGATGGAGATTTGTGCTCAGTGGAAACTTAGTTCTAGGAACAAAAGGCTTTTCTTACCAATTGACTGAGGCAACACAAGGAGATAAAACAAGATCAATTAGAGTTCATTTTTTGCTCTGAAGTAGACAACAAAGAGTACAAGCATTATATATATATGGATTGCAAATAAAAATCTAACTGGACATATCATGCTTCATTTAATTCAGGCAATATGAATCAAGAAAGAAATATGAAGTATGAAAAGGATCATGACTACTGTATGCATGCTATAAGAAATAAGATAATTTTGAGGATCCTAAATGATTGGGAGCTGTCGATAATGGCAAGGGTCTCAGAAAGACGGCAAATTGGAACCTGGATGTTTTGAGGTGATGAGCTTAAATAAATAGTTTAAAAATAAAAGACCAACTGTCTCTTTCCAACTTCAATAAATGAACGGGAATTGACTGGGAATTACAAAACTGTTACATATAATTTCTGCAAACTGATTTATCTCCAGCAATTAAAATTACAGCAACATTCAGGATCAAAACTGTATCCAAAAATCATCTGAAAGAAAGCATAACACAGGGCAGGCACCAAAATTAGTCACCAAATTTAAATAGGCTCCAAAATCATTCTGCTTGTGTAGCTTACAACCCACCAGTATGAACGTTGAATTTTCAAACTTTAGGTAACTCCCCTCCCCTCTATCAGGGAATCACCCTGCCTTAGGTCATCTGTTGCTGGCCCTGAATGTCCTGGTCTTGCTTCTAGTTCACCCAGGTTCCAATCTTTCTGGGCAACAAAAAAGTAAATAAATTTAATTTCACATATTTTGGCAAACAGCCTTCAGCAGTCCCCGATGTTTGTTACTGGAGCATCTCCAATTCCATATCTCTGTACTGCACCGGGGCTAACGAATGGTGTAAATAATACTGCACTGTTTACAAATTCTTCTGAGATCCAAAAGTTGCCAAAGGCATCCTAGGTTGCTTGATGGAAATATTGAAGAACTTGAAGAAGCTGACAATGGTTCTTGTAGTTGTGTAAAAGTCCCTACTGATCTGCAGTGGTTGGAGGACACTAACTTTTATAAACAATTCCACCATCAGTATCTGGTGGCTGCAATGTGTACCATCTATACAATGTATAGCAACAGTTAAGCAAGATGTTTTATTTTAGAGATACAGCGTGGAAACGGGCCCTTCAGCCCACCGAGTCCCTTCCGATCAGCGATCACCCATACATTAGTTATATCCTACACACTAGGGACAATTTACAGAAGCCAATTAAACTACAAACCTGTACATCTTTGGAATGTGGGAGGAAACCGTAGCACCTGGAGAAAACCCACGCAGGTCACAGGGAGAACGTACAAACTCCGCATAGACAGCGCCCAAGTTCAGGATCGAACCCGGGACCCCGGCGCTGTGAGACAGTAGCTCTACCGCTGTGCCACTATCTAATTACAATTGCCACATTAACAATTATATCAGGCACATGGAAGCATCATCACTTGTATGTTGCAGTCTAGGTTACACGACATCCTGATCCTAGTAAATCACCATCCTTCCTTGTTGTTGCATCAGAATAATTTAACTTCTTCCTCAAGGCACAGTGGCGAAGCGGTAGTTGCTGCCTTACAGCGCTAACAGCACCAGAGACCCGGGTTCGATCCCAACTACAGGTGCTGTCTATATGGAGTTTGTACATTTTCCCCGTGACCACGTGGGTTTTCTCAAACATCTTCAGTTTCCTCCCACACTCCAAAGACATACAAGTTTGTAGGTTAATTAGCTTGGTATACATGTAAAATTGTCCCTAGTGTGTGTGCAGGATCACTGGTCGGTGCGGACTCGGTGGGCCAAAGGGCCTATGTCTGTGCTGTATCTCTAAACTAAACTAACAGCACACAGAGTGCAGCATTTCAAGAAGCACACTCACCACTACCTTCTCAAGGACACTTGGAGCAGGCATTGCTTCAAATCAATGAATTTAAGAAAGGAATTGGCCTTCCTGTGCTAAGGTGCAACACGCTGTTATTTACCTGCAGGCACCTGAATCTTCACAACAGGAAAATACAAGGACAGTTCTTGGCGTGTGTGTGAGGTGATGCAGAGGCAGGAAAACAGCTTAACCCCGCAACTTATATTCAAACCATTCACATGAATTGCAAGTTTTTGCAAATTCCTGTACTTTGCAGAGCAGCTTCAGTGACGAAAATCACAAATTCCCAATATGTTTCTGACAACAGGAATAGCACAGGGGCTTGGCTTCAGGCGGCAGCAATGAGAACCTTTACAGCTGGGCTCTCGGGGATAATACCACATTTTAGATTCATTGAGTTGGCAGAAGGATGAGCTGTAATTTTCTTTATCAATTCCTCTACTTTCAATTTCATTTCTTATTCATGATGCCTGCACATGATATTGTCCAAAAGAATCATGAATTGGATTTTGGAGCTGATGGAGACATTGAACATTTAGTTACAAAGGTGATTGTCATCAAACCTTCAATTTCTGATAGTTTCATCTGATCTTAAAATCAATGGGTACAGAGTCGGTAGAAGGATGAACTTTAATTATCTTATCACCTACTCCACCTTTAACCATGATTTATTTTAATGACATGATGAAAAACAATTTAATTCATCTAAAGAAATTTGGAAAAGCAGTATTATGCAAGACATTAGTTGTTGAGGTTAAGGTTTTACTTGTCCAGTTTCTAATATGGAATGGCAGGTAAATACATGTTTAAGATAATGTACAATATCTCTTACAGACAGCTGAATAGCTGTGCCGGCGCCCTTCAGCTCACCATGTCCACGATGACCAGCGATCCCCATACACTATCCTACACACTAGGGACAATTTTACAATTCTACCAAAGCCAACTGATCTACAAACCCACGCGTCTTTCAAGTGTGGGAGGAAATCGGAGCACCCGCAGAAAACACACGTGGTCACAGGAAGAACGTACAAACTCCATACAGACAGCACCCGTATTCAGGATCTTACTGCAAGTAAGAATTTCATTGTTTTATGTCTTTGACATATGATTATAAAACACTCTTGCTTCTCTTGACTCTTGAACCCGGGTCTCTGGCGCTGTAAAATATAACTGTCATATTTCCTTCTTTAATGGCCCATCTACTCACCTCTCCTGAAATTCCAGCCAGCAAATGCACTGTCAGCAGAAAGGTGAAGACTCCATCAAGAGGCCTTGTGATTTCTGAAGTTCATCTCGCAAAACGCATAAAGTCAGGACTTAGTACTAGGTAGTTTGACCAGCACTCTCTGTCAGTTAACCACACAAAAGTCAATCTCCTCTCCTCTATCTCAAAGTTATATGCACCAAGAGTGATGGTGGCTTGGTGATTTCTTCCAGAAATGTCACCACCCTATTACTCTCTCTGAATGATATTCTGTATGATGCTATTAAAACTGAGTGTGTATCTCGATGGCAATGCCTTAGTAGAACAACATGGATGTATGTTGGTGGATGCCTTTAATTTCAATAATTACTGTAAGTACCTCTACGCCAAACTGTATAATTTCTATAGATCTCATTTATTAAGTTCAAGTGTTTATGAGAGTCCTGGAAATGACATTTAAACACAGTGACATCAGAAACTAAGTGAAAATACAAAATTGTTGCGGAGTGGCCAGATGGTGCAAATAATCTAAACTAACGAGGAGTAAACAAGTGAAGTATTCCACCAAAGGATATGGGAAAAGTGATAGAGCTGTCAATTTACAGAGCTGTGTTAGAACTGTGTGAGCACTGATGTAAATATCTACATATCACTTTCTATGTTCAATACATTTATTAGTATTTTTCCTCTTGTTAGAAAGCACTTTGGTGCAAGTGAGTGCATAAGATCAAAGAAGCTGTCAGCAAATTCTAACTACATTTAAAAACTCCAATAACCAATCCACAGCTTAGTTAAAAATCAGTATTTGATTGCTAATTTAGTATAATGCCGAAATCCTATAATGACCAATTAATTAAAAAAATAAACCACAAGCAAGTAAATATGAATAATTAATATGGACACAGGAGAGTAGAATATGTTTTTAAGCGTGGTTTCCAAGCGTAAATATAAAATATTTAACATGTACTTCATATTTCATTATGACATGAATAGAAGCCATTCATCCCACCATATTTTTGCTGACTTTTACAGTATACCATTCCCATAGCTATTTCCCTGTAAACCTTTCTTGCTAACAAGCTCCTGACTCTCATATCAGCTTTCTATTCTAAGGGCAATTTTCCAGTTTTCTCCGTGTGCTCCGGTTTCCTCCCACACTCTAAAGCCGTACAGATTTGTAGGTCGATTGGCTTGTGTAAATTGTCGTTAGTGTACAGTGAGATCGCTGGTCGGCATGGGCTCGGTCGGATGAAGGGCCACATTGTATCTCTAAAATCTAGATTAAGATTCTCGTTCTGCATTCACCCCCTCATAATTGCCTTGATTTTAGTTTAAAATACCAGTCCTGTACCCATTCTTCCGTTGCCCAAACTGAATGTAAAATAATTGGTATCTCAGATCATAGTCACAGAATGCTGGAATAACTCAGTGGGTTAGGCAGCATCTCTGGAGAAAAGGAATAGGTGACGTTTCAGGTTGAGACCCTTCTACAGACTGTATCTCAGATCGCCTTTGCTGTCAATAATTAATAATGCCTTGTGGCCAGGTCTAATATCACATGTACTTTGCTTGGCTGTTTCAAGAAATTATCCATTCTATGAACTCATCATGTAGACTATCTTTGTCCAACTGATCTTCCCAATCTATCAGTAGATTAAAATCCCCCTTGATTATCCATACACCTTTCAGAAAGGTTCCTATTATTTCTTCTTTTACGCTCTGTCCTATCATTTTATTATTCTGTTACATTCTCAACTAATTTCTTGTCTTTATCATTTTGTATCTCTAACAAAACCACTTCCGCAGCTTGACTCCCTGAATTTAATTTATTCTCTCTTTACTGCACTAAGGGCATCCTTACACAATGATTGGAAATCATATGATTGGAACAGTCAACAGAGATTTAAGGAAGGGAATTATGTTTGGTGAAGCTGTTCAGACTATTTTTGAGGATGTAACTTTCCATATGAGCTTTCAAGCGGAACCTTGTTTTGTTAACCGCCTAACAAGTTAGGTTAACAACCAACAGCCAACCAAAGAAAATGTAATACTAGACCTGGCCACAAGATATGATTAATTATTGACGCGGTAGTAAAGGTTACCCAAGTGAACAACCAACAAGTATGTATTTACAAATCTAAAAATTATTTTATTGGGTGTCGTGTAAGAAATGATAATAAATACATTTCATGGAATTAGCACAGATTAATCAAGGATGAGTCACCCCCGTCATTCCCTCTTTGCTCCTCTCCCATCAGGCAAGAGGTACAGAAGTGTGAAAATGCACATCACCAGATTCAGGGACAGTTTCTTCCCAGCAGTTATCAAGTAACTGAACCATCCTATCAACAAATAGAGAGCGGTCCTGAGCTACTACCTACCTCATTGGAGATCCTTGGACTATCTTTAATTGGACTTTTCTGGACTTTATCTTGCACCAAATGTTATTTCTTTCATCATGTATCTGTATACTATGGATGGTTCGATCATAATCATGTATAGTCTTTCCACAGACTGGTTAATGTGCAACAAAAAAAGATTTTCACTGTACCTCGGTACACGTGATAATAACCAAAACTAAACTGGTTGGAGGCTGATTAACAGAGAGAACTGAATCCACATGATCTCTTGTTACATCTGAAATATTTTTTACCTTTGATGCTTATGCTGCAGAATAGTATTGTTTCATTACCTGCTGCACAAACAATTTATCTCATTTCTTCTACACATTGTTAAATTATTCATCAAAATAGCTTTGAACACAGCTCCACTACTTCCCTTGTGCCATATAATCAGCAGCTTGGCTACACTTGACCACTATTCTTCTCTAATAATTAATATGTTAATGCAATTTCTCTTTGGTATGTTCACTGGTGGAGCCATTTTAAAGTCCCAAATGATCAGTAAAATCAGACGTTAAACAATTTATTTTGTAGAGCTCAACATTTTAAATTAACACAGATAACCAATAATTTATGCACTAACAACAATTTCTAGGTTAATATGTGTAATCCATGAGAGAAATTTGGTTATACAAATTAAGTGGATTTCCTGTCTTCCGTTATTTTGTTGATGATGAAATTATTTAATAAACTGTGGACAATTTACTTAAGCTACAGAAGATCTTGACAGTTGGTCACCTAAAATATTTAATACGTCACCTTTCCTTTTCTTTAGAAGTGCTGCCTGACCCGTTGAGTTATTTTGTGTCTGTCTTCTAATTAAAAATATAGATACCCAGTAAAATAAACAAAATATATTATATTTTACAAGAAGGTCGGTAAACAGTGTGTGCCATATATGAATGGCATTAACATGAGGGCCAAATATTTAATCTGCTGCACCCGCTGAGTTTCTCCAGCACTTTTGTCTACATTAAATCTATTTACTTTTTTTTCAATGTTTAATTTCAGTTTAATAACTTACCCCTGAGGGGGGCAGTGGTGAATGTTGAGGGAAGAGACATTTGATTGTGTTTGGGTGACCACCTTGCAAGACACATCCTTTCAATCTGCAACCACAACCCTGAACGTCCTGTCCCATGGGTCTAATTCTGTCTCACTCCCACTCTGACCTCTCTGATCTAGTGTGGCTTCAGACAGATCTTCTCCATCTGAATTTATTGTATGCAAATCAGTCAGACAAGTGTGTCAATGGAATCAAGAGATCCCCCCCCATGTACGTTTTGTAATTTCATTCTTGGGCGTTCAAGTTTCTGAACTAGGTCTAGAGAGTATTGATCTCCTAATCTTCCAAGGAAATAGAAGCATTGCAGGGCTTTCTCTATGATTGCATCAATGTGCTGGTTTCAGTACAGATCCTCAGAGATATACATGCCAAGGAACATTATGCTGTTGACTCTCTCCACTACTGATCTGTCGATGCAAACAAGTGCGGCGGCTTCGACCACCCCGGGCCGCAGTGTTTGAACCGGCCCGTTCTCGGCGTTCGGTGAGCTGCGGGACTGTTTGTACCATCGCCCGGTGGGGAATCGCCTCAGCGCAGAGGGAGCAGAGGGAGCAGAGGGAGAGACTGCAACCCTAAGATTTTTGCCTCCACCACAGTGAGGAGGTGTTTGGAGGACTCACTGTGGTGGAAGTTAATTTGTGTTTATTGTTGTTATTATTGTATCATTGTATGTATGACTGCAGGCACAAAATTTCGTTCAGACCGTAAGGTCTGAATGACAATAAAGGAAATTCAATTCAATTCAAGTTTGTGGATCCTCAGCCGTATTCGTCCAACAATGGTGATTTAAAGATGGAATTGGAACGATGTCGTTACACAATCATGGGTATAGAGTAGGGAATAGGGGACTGAGAAGCTATCCAGGAAAAGGTTTTGCTGCAAATTCATATCGATTGTGTTCTGCTGATGAAGAAATGGAGGATCCAGTTGCAGAGGGATTCACGGCGACCCAGTTCCCTGAGCTTGGTACGGTTGGGATAACTGATGGGGTTGAATGCTGCAGTTGATGAACAACAACCTGACGTATGGTGTTAATTGTCCAAGTACTCCAGTGCAGATTACATCCCAGCAAGTGACAGTAGGCAAAATGTAATGGGTCCAGGTTCTTGCTAAGGCAGGAATTGATATGCGCCATAAGCAATCTCTCAAAGCACTTCATTATGATGATGTTAGTGCTTATGGTTGGTAGGCATTGAGGCATGTCACCTTACTCTTCTTGTGCATTACTTCAACTAACAAAAGCTTATGCATGTGAACTGGCTATTTGAAGTCTTTGTTGATTTAAGAATGGCTGATAGTAATATTGCTATTTTTATCCCCACTAGATATTTTAAATATGAAGAGCAATTGTTTCATTTAAATCTTTTGGGGATGGATCATAAATAAAGCAATCAACATTTGTTAAGTTCAAATGCTATTATCATTGCAACATGTCTGTCAAAGAAAGATGAAATGCAATCACTTGAAATACTCCAGATATGTGACGGCTCATTGAAACTGAAATAAATCCTCAGCAGTTTGATCAGTCGTTTGGTGTTGAATTGTATTAGCAGCAAATATGCATGGCATCTTTCTGGTGCATGACCATGTCCAATGCCATCATATCAAACAAATATTTCTAATGCATTTTCAAAATGATAAATCAGAGACTAATGGCAGAAATCTGCAGAGTCCAGGATTTCCTTTAAGCAGTCAGATTTTATCATTGTTACACTACTTTGAACTAACATATATCCTGTTAAAATACTGCATCACCTTGGCTAATCTGAGTTTGAGTATGTTATGCCATAGATGCTGGTCCACTGACAAATCACTGGGGTGTGTATTACCTGGGGCAGGTATCTGGTCATAAAGACGTAGAGGCAAGGATTGGGTTTGAGAGATCCTCTGTGATAAGGCTTCAGAGAACAGCTAGTATTCATGGACCAAGGTTTACAAGGGCAGCTGGAACAACCACTATGAAGAATGTGTGGGAAGGAACAGCAGATGCCGGTTTAAGATAGACACAAAATGCTGGAGTAACTCAACGGGACAGGCAGCATCTCTGGAGAGAAGGAATGGGTGATGTTTCGGGTCGGAAAAATGGTTTGGTCCCAACCCGAAACGTCACCTATCTTTGTTCTCCAGGGATACTGCCTGATCCACTGATTTATTCCAGCACATTGTTTTCTTTTTGTAACCAGCATCTGCAGTTCCTTGATTCTATATTCTTGTTTGAAGACCAACTCGTTACCAGGTGAATGCAGCACAAAGTGGTGCAGTAACTCAGCGGGTCTAGCAGCATCTCTAGAGAACATCGATTGGCAATGTTTTAGGTGGGACCCTTCTTCACTGATTGTAATAGTGGGGGAAAAGCTGGCAGAGAGATGAGGGTGAGACAATGCCTGGCAAGTGATAGGGGGATGGATACAGGCAAAGATGTGTTGATCAACAGTTGGTTGGACAAATCCCAGAGATGAAAAGACAAAAGGTAGTTGGTTTCTTCTTCTTGGCCTCCATGCATTGCTCACCTCCCAGTATAGCACATCTTTGAGGATGCATCCATTTTCCATCCTTTGTACATGTCCAAGAGGAAGACCAAAGCTCTGTTACTTGATTAAGAGATATGAAAAATCCATAATTTCTCACAGATGGATGGATGCTAACTAACTAGCTTCAACCCAATGGTATGAACATAGAATTCTCCAATTTTAGGAAACTGTCCTGCCAATACCCATTCCTTTGCCCTCCCTCCTCTTCCCCCATTCCCCTTCCCATTGCCTTCCACCTATATTCCTACCTCTGGCTTCATATTTCACACCTCTTCTCTCATATCACACTTTTGTCTTTTCCATTCTCGATGTAGGTAAGTCACCCAAGCTTCACTGCTGTATAATGTTGATTGTTAGTCAGTAATCGTTGCAAGCATGAGACAGTCTGTCCATCAGCCCCTGAAGTCCTTGTTCTGATATCGCAAAGAGTGCAGCAGAATCAATATACAGGAGTTCCCTCGTAAGCACGGTTCTAACCTTTGTCTTGGCTTTCAACCTTGCTAGATTTAAGAGCTTTCCATGGCTTCAGGTGTGAAGATACACTCCTTCATGTCTGTCAGGAAGGCAAAGGACAGAAGGGCAGATGCCGAACAGAGTGGGAGCTGGGAGGCAGCTGTGCTTCACTCCATTTCTCATGGAGAAACTGTCCAATGTAGCAGCATCAAATTGCACTGTACCATGCATTTCTCATGGAAGGACTGAATGAGGTTTAAAAGACATGGTGAACATTCAATCTTCTCCAGTAGCTGGTAGAAGCGGTGTCTGACAGAATTGGAATCTTTTGCAAAATCCACAAAGCCGATATGTAATGGGGTTTTTCTTGAATTTGACACAGGGAGTGTCATGTCGATTGCGAATCTACCTCTACAGGAACCATAGAGCCTCAGAGTATATCCCGTCAGCAAGTCTGTGAAGTCTTTGCTGGATCACTTGGCAAGGGGCTTTCCTGTAGCACTCAAGAGGTGAAATGCCCCTGCAGTTGTTGTATTCACTGCAATCACCCTTGTACTGTGTGATGATATTGGGTCACGCCTGTCTTGAGGGACACTACCCTTTCTTCAGCAGACCAGAAGGGTTTGCAGGTATGGCAAGAGTTGGCAGTTTCCATAGTGAAGGCCTTCAGCTGATATGGTATCCTATCCAGGAGTCTTCCTGGCTGCCATGTGATTGATGACTTTATCCAGTTAATGCAGGAGTGGTTCATCATCACACCCACTCATTAATGGCACCCAAGGGAGAGCAACAGGAGCTGTGATGGGCGAGAGGACCCACCAAGCTAACGAAGAGGAAAACGAGGTGCTGGTCCTCCAGTTTGCCTGTGTGCTTATTTTAACAAGGGAGGCAACTCTAGGCAGAAAGGTGGCCCAGGTCAGAAAGGTCAGTTTGAGAATGGGAAGGAGGGGTGGTATGCAACTAGGAGAAACAGCTGGCCTTTGCATAATGCAAGCATTTGGTAAAATAGTCATTTAGTACATGTTCAGTGAAACATATGCAAACTCCACACGGGAGTTCAGTACGTTCTTTCATGGCATTATGGTGACCATAGTTTACTGGCACTACATTAGATGAATATTGAAGGGGTACTGATTTTGGATGATCAGCCATAATCATACTGAATGGCAGTGCTGGCTCAAAGTGCCGAATAGCCTACTCCTGCACCTATTTTCTATGATGCAAGTCCATCAGATTTCACTGTGTGCCAATTAGATATGCAAAATGTTATAACATTGTCAATTGAGGTTTTAAAACAGAACAGCATGGGAACAGGCCCTTTGGCCCACAGTGAACCTCTGATTCTTGATCTCCAACCCTTGGAAAAATACTGCATTCACCCTATCTATTTCTCTTATGATTTTATTCTCTGCTTTCAGATAACCCACCTGCCTCCTGCACTTTAAAGAAGGTTATCGTCTGACTAACTTCTCACTCGGGCTTTGAATGCAACCTAATTAACTCTTTGAAAAAAAAATGAAAACTTTGCAAATTCAATGCGATTCACTGTTGGGCTTTCAAAACAGCAGTTGTTTAGGGAGATGACCACATCTTGTATAAAAAAGGGTCAGGTATTGCAGATACTGCCAGATTAATTGATCGAGCAATATAAACAGAATGAGATGCACAGGCAACTGAGATTATAGGATGGTACCAAAAGTAAAGTGACCAACGGGTAATTTGATGTTAATTTAAAAAAATAGACAAATAGGTAGAAAATAATGGCCCTGATCCCAACCAACGCCAAATTCAAAATATTTATATTTGAACCATTTACTTCAACTGCAGCAAGATAACAGCATTTTTTGAAACAATGTGAACAGTTTCTTTGTAACATCCACAATAAACCATGAGACCGTGCAGAGACACAAGCTGGTCCTTGGAACAGGACAGTGCAGTCAAACCTTGATGTGGGAAGTGTAAGATTCCATGGATTTAAAGATCAATTAAATACTTTTCTAGGGATTAAGATACCAAGAACTGCAGAAGCGAAAAACAATTTGGGAATCCAAAAAAACATTTAAAGCTGCCAGGCAGGTATACAAAAATAATCAATAAAGGTTAATGGAATATTGGCCTTTATTTCAAGGAGTTCGATTACAAAGATGGAGTTGTGCTTCAGTTGCATTGAGAACCTTCAGGAAAACTACATTCATTATTCATAAAGGATACAATGGCCTTTGTCTAGGTGCAGCACAGATCAATTAGCACCAACAAATCTTCAATCAAAATATGTGAATGCAAGATAAAGTTGAATGGAAGATAAGACCAAATACTAAGTTGATATATAGGGTCTTAGTGGAAAAATTACATTTTACCCATAGTAAGCAAGGTACAAAACACAAGACTCCATAGTAAATTGGCACCACCACCCGTTTATTTTCCATTAAACATCTTTGGGAGGAAAAGGTGAAGCTTGAATAAATTACCTAACATGATAGAAATGTTCAGGTTTTGTTAGATTGTACTGGGGGTGAATTCAGTACAGAATTTATCATGGGCCTGATTATATTCACTGACGCTGGTCCATTAAGATTCTTGAAAAGTAAATCCAAAATTTTCACATTTATATATGTCCTCATTATTGTGTTGATGTCCATTCTCTGGATTGATCCATCTGTTAAAGAGAACCCAACCTCAAACTACTGGTGAGCCATTAAACTGATCAATTATCACAATAAACAAAGAGTAATTAGGTTTCCATATACAGTGCCCTCCATAATGTTTGGGACTAAGACCCATCATTTATTTATTTGCCTCTGTACTCCACAATTTAAGATTTGTAATAGAAAAACATTACATGTGGTTAAAGTGCACATTGTCAGATTTTATTAAAGGGTATTTTTTATACATTTTGGTTTCACCATGTAGAAATTACAGCGGTGTTATAAATAGTTATCTCCCCCCCCCCCCCCCCCCCACCTCCCACATACATAATGCAGGTACAAGAGAGCTCTCAGCACCTAGTCTTTCCTCCAGTCTTTCCATCACCTTTGGAAACTTTTATTGCTGTTTATCAACATGAGGACCAAAGTTGTGCCAATGAAGTCAAAGAAGCCATTATGAGACAGAAACACGAATACAACTGTTAGAGACATCAGCCAAACCTTAGGCTTACCAAAATCAACTGTTGGGGACATCGTTAAGAAGAGAGCACTGGTGAGCTTACTAATCGCAAAGGGGCTGGCAGGCTAAGGAAGACCTCCACACCTGGTGACAGAAGAATTCTCTCTAATAAAGAAAAATCCCCAAACACCTGTCCGACAGATCAGAAACACCCTTCAGGAGTCAGGTGTAGATTTGCCAATGACCACTTCATGAACAGAAATAGAGGCTACACTGCAAGATGCAACAAATATAGGATGGCCGGGTTACAGTTTGCCAAGAAGTACTTAAAAGAGCAACCACAGTTCTGGAAAAAGGTCTTGTGGACAGTTGAGATGAAGATTAACTTATGTCAGAGTGATGGCAAGAGCAAAGTATGGGGAGAGAAGGAACTGCCCGAGATCCAAGGCGTACCACCTCATCTGTGAAACATGGTGGTGGGAGTGTTATGGCCTGGGCATGTATGGCTGCTGAAGGTAATGCCTCACTTACAGTATCTTCATTGGTGATACAACTGCTAATGGTAGTAGCATGATGAATTCTGAAGTGTATAGACACATCCTATCTGCTCTAGTTCAAACAAATGCCTCAAAACTCATTGGCTAGCGGTTCATTCTACAGCAAGACAATGATCCCAAACATACTGCTAAAGCAACAAAGCAGTTTTGCAAAGCTAAAAAATGGTAAATTCTTGAGTGGCCAAGTCAATCACTCGATCCGAACCCAATTGAGCATGCCTTTTATATGCTGAAGAGAAAACTGAAGGGGACTAACCCCCAAAACAAGCATAAGCTAAAGATGGCTGCAATACAGGCCTGGCAGAGCATCACCAGTGAAGACATCTAGCAACTGGTGATGTCCATGAATCGCAGACTGCAATCAACCAATGCAAGCAAATGATTTGTAACAAAATACTAAACATGACTACTTTAATTTATATGACTTTGCTGTGTCCCAAACATTATGGTGCCCTGAAATGGGGGTACTATGTATAAACTGCTGTAATTTCTACATTGTAAAACCAAAATGTATAAAAATGGCCTTTATTAACATCTGACAATGTGCACTTTAACCACATGTGATTTTTTTCTATTACAAATCTCAGATTGTGGAGTACAGCGGCAAATAAATAAATAGGTCTTCTGTACACACACACACGGAACAGGAGAAACATGACATTCTCAAATTAGAAATATTGAGCCCTGGTCACAACATCTTTAAATGGTGCTGCTGACCCATTTTACGATTCTTGGCCTGACCAGCATACAACGTTTTCTACCTAACACACCTTGCTTCAATGGGCTGTGGGGGCAGAAATTATATACAAATTTAGACATTAAAAGCCTGGACTACGGATCACTAGACAAGTTTAAAACCTACCATAACAACCAATAAATTCAAATTTAGATTAAACAAAAATCTGAAATGTCCAATTTGTAACAATGACCATAACTTTTGGATTATTATTCAAACAGTTGTTTTGCTAAATATGCTGTTCTCATTTTTCACCTTCTTTTAATTTATTGAAATATGTTTTCATTTCACTCGTCCCATAGCAATGACTTACAATGTCTTCTGAAACAATCTAACAAGCAGAAAATCAAGGAACAATAAGATAATTACAATATATACTGGGTTGTGGCAACATCCATTGACAATGAATTAAAAAAGGCACCTTAAATAGATTGATGTGATGTATTCATAAATTTAGAAAAATATTTAGGTGGTTAAGATGCAGTTTATACACTTTTCAACTTTTTTTCCCCATTATTTTCAGTGTATTGCACATAATAAATTCCTGCTTTTGTAAAATGTTTTATACTGTATATGTAGCCAGAAATTAATATTGAATAAAACCAACATATGTGCCATCAGTGCTCGATTTTGAGAAGAATGTTCAGTCACTCGTACATTCAGTGCAGATTATCATCTGGATTTCGGTGCAGTTGGCACTGTACTTGATTTAGTGAAAACTTCTCTACAATTTTAATGAAGAACTCAATCATTATGACACTAAAAGAACCAAGTTAATTTGCAAGATTAACGGGAACATTTGTGGAAGTTAGTGAGTTGTGGGTAGAAATATTAAAAAGTTAAATCAAAACCATCCATTCATCGGTTTGCATGGAACCTGGACTGGATTTCCAAGGAAGGATAAAAGTACAGCTGTGCTAATATAGTGTTCTGAGTTAGCAGCCTTTAACTCATTAACCAATGTGAATCACTGTCTTCTGGTGGCTGCTTCTGCCATCAGACTTATCCCGATGGACATCTCTTTAGGAGATTTGACAATGCTATTTCATAAATATGACAATTCACATTTCTATTGAATAATTTTAATTACAATGGCCAAAACAAAAATATCATATGCATTTGCTCATAGTTCTATTTAATCTTTGTTTCAATTTGTGATTCCATCAGGAAGAGAATCTCCCAAGATTGTTACACATCTCATTAAAGACAATTAACCCTCAATTATGGCATAATGCTTCATAATATTATGGACGGTTGTGCCACAGCCAAAAGGACATTTGTACATCTCTGGAGTCCTGTGCTCTTCTTCCCTGTGCTGATAACATTCTCAACAGCGTTAGATCCGAATACCTGTTCTTACGATGAGGCACAAAGATGTGATTTCCCTTTTCTACTCTGGTCAATGCCATATTTCTACTTGTAGAGCAGTAATGCGGACATAGCATTTACACAACAGAGGAAAGACACTCCAAATCTAGGACCCTGCATGTTCAGTCAAATGTATCCTGTATTATTTAAGACAAATTACAGGTTTCTATATCAGTGCATCCACCATTTGGAAATTTAGAGTTCAGATTTGAATTATTTAGGATTTTAAAACATTACCAAAAATCTGGATATTTCATATGCCAATATAAAAATAAAACTGAGTCCGTTACAATCAGCATCCCTTCATTGGATAACATACCCATCAAACTTCATTTTTGCAGTTTGCTCTTTTACAGTTCTTAGGTATCCATTTTTTTTATACATAAAGTATTTGGCATTCAAACAGATCCCCTCATCCAACACCTAATTGGAGATACATCTGTCCCACAAGATTGAGAAAAGCAGAGTAAAATGAAGACTAAAGGCATGCTTCAATAGCAACAACATTCAGAGGGCAATTGTTTGCCTTAGTTTGGTTTTATCCTGCATTTAATACCGAATCACACATTGGTCTACAAAACATCTGTAAGAATGGTAACTAGCCCATGATTTTGCCATTGCACCACAGAGAACAAGTACAAACCAAGTTCCATATCATAATGATACAATGGAATAGTGCAATCTCTGACATTACAATACTCTGTTTTATACACGCACTTAAAGCATGTGGGAAAAGGGGGTGCTGCTTTTAAACAAATTAAAGAGTGCACCAGAGGTCACATTTTGTTGAAGGCTAACTAAAATTAATCAAATATTGACATGTTGCATTAAAATGTTACTTTAAAATAGGAATATGATTTATACATTTATTGTACACTCAATTAGTGCAAGGCATTGTAGATAAATTACTCATCCATATCATCCAAGGAAGAAGAGTCCAATGATAATCCTTTGAACACAACTTCATTTTTATATAAAAGGTCCCATTTGAGAAAAGCCTGAATTATTGTCAAAGATAACCTTGTTCGTTTATTTTAAATAACAGATTGACCTTCACAGACATTTACACAACTAAGATTTGGACAAAGACATGTTCTTATCCTCAGTTGCTACGGAAAGACACTGAACTGGGCTTCCATAGTTCACAGGTGCTTGTAAACATTGGATATTTTAGGTCCCTTTGACTAAAGCCTGGAACTGATTCCATGTTGACTCGGTCATATTCCCATTCGTTGCTCGCAAGCTGCAAACTGCTGGAGGGCAGAAATAAACCTTTCATAATTTAAGTTGATGTGAGAAGGCAATGATCTGTAGGGGATAAAAGCAAAAACAAATTTGATTTTTTTTCCCCTTCATGCAGTAAAGCACATGAATAGAACTCAATATACTATATTCTTTAAATTGCACAATAGCACAAAATACAGAACAGGAACTGGCCCTCAGTCCACAATTTTCTGTGCTGCACATGCTTACTTCAACTAATTACTTCTGCCTGCATGCTATCATTATCCCAGCACATTCATGCTTTTATCTAAAAACCTCTTAAACACCACCATTGTATCTGCCTCCATCACCACCCCTGGCAGCTTGTTCCAGCACACCCGTGACAAATAAAACCTGCCCCACACATCTCTTTTATTCCGTCTCAGACCTTATAGCCATGCCATCTAGTTATACAGTTTAGCAATTTCTAACCCTGAGAAAAAGCTCTTATCTGTCCTATCTATGCCTGTCATCATTTTATGAACTTCTATCAGGTTCCCCCTCAACCTTTGACATCTAACCTCGTTCCCAAAACCATCCAATCCAGAGAGCAGCCTGGTAAACTTTTTCTGTGGTTTCTGCAAATCCTCCATTCTTCCTGTAATGGGGCAACTAGAACTGCATACAATAAATACTTCAAATGTAGCATAACCAAAGTTTTAGATGTCCTCATTATTAGGCACAATGCAGGCAATTTTGACTTGTGTGACCCACCAGCCTCCAGTTGATCATTCACACCCACACAGATGAGGTAGCAGTACCTTAGAACAGTCAAACTGGGCCAACAGGCTACAATGTCCCAAATAGGTACTCATCTGAAGAAAGGTTTTGGCCCGAAACGTTGCCCATTTCCTTCGCTCCATAGATGCTGCTGCGCCCGCGGAGTTTATCCAGCACTTTTGTGTACCCTCATTAGATCAAGGGTTGCCAATACCCTACTTAAGGTAATGTATGGCGTAGGCAGAAAGTAGCCACCTGAAGGAGTTCTAAATTTTAAGGGACCCCAAAAATCAATTTACACTTCCGTTGGACCCCAAAAATCAATTTACACTTCCGTTGGTTGACTATCACCCAGACAAGTAGACAAGACTCGGCAGCACGTGACCAACTTCAACCTAAAGAATTAAATGGGGATCCTAGGTTTAGTTTTAAATTGGTGGCCCACTGCCTAAAGTAAACAATCAGTTACAGTGAGCTCCAAAATAGCACCCACAGCCCTGTCAATACAGTTTTTTATAGTGACGTTAGATTTGTAACTATTCAGTCCAGATCTCCTTCAGCTTACTGAAATTAATTCTCCCCCACGGCAATTTAAGAAATATATTATCTCGTCCCCTAAAAAGGTCTTGATACAATGATCAAGGTTTTGTAAGGTAATTTTGACCCATACAAACTACTTAAATTGAAGCACCCCTTCACTGACCTTCTCCGAATGCCTTTGATAAAAGCAAGGGGGAAGGTGGTCAGTGACACAGCAGCTGATATTGACTGGCCCCACGACAAATCTTGAAGAATTCCAGCACTGATACTCTAAGCCTGGAATAAATGACTCGGACAACTACACACATTTTTCTTTGTTTGAGCAATGGCTCCAACCTTTGGAGTGCTTTCAACATCACGCACATCAATTTCAATTTCAACCGGAACTTCTTTATGCTACTACTGGTCAGATGTTGCCATGAATAGTCACTTTCACCTCTCCTCTGGAATTAAACTCTTTGGTCTGTGTTTGGTCGAAGGCTCTCATCTTGTGTGGAGCTGAATGGCCCTGGTAAATCCAAACCAGGCAATGAGCAAATTAGTGGTGACTGAGTGCCGGTGATAGGACCATCAATGACATCTGATGATTGGGAGCAGGATCACTTTGTAGTAATTCACTGTAATAGATTTGTCTTGTATTGTATGTTCAGGACATACATGATCAATTATCCACAATATATGTTAGCATCAGCAGCATGGCCATTGTAATGCATTGACCTCATGGCCAATGCATTTCGTTGTCTCTGTACTGTACACTGACAATGACAATTAAAATTGAATCTGAATCTAAATCTGAAATCTATTTCTGGAATACAACATCACAGATGGGTTGTCTGGTCCCTCATCCAGTAAACTGTCCATTATTATGATATCACATTAAGATCATTTTTTTGTGATGAGGAAATTTTTGGAGCGTTTCTGGCTGAGCATTGTTTCCAAAGCTTCTGCCTTGCCTCAAGCACTGATTCCCACAATATCCAATAATCCATTGATCACACTTTTGAACAATGTCCAAACATTAACTGCACTCTGGGGTTAAAAAACGTCAAAGTTTCACCCTGTGGGAAGTTCTTTTCATCACAATCCTTGACAATCTACTCCTTATTGTGAAATTGTAACCTCTAGGTCCAGATTGCCAGGCAGAGGAAAGAAACATCCTCTGTGCATTTACCCGGTTGAGCCCAATAATTATGGCATGTTTCAGCGAGCTCACCTCAGGTTGTTCTAAACTCTTGAGAATAGAGACCAGGCAAACCCGTTTGTGCTTCACAGTACAGACCTCTAATCGCAGACCCCAGTTCTGAGGAACAGCCACTAACTCACTGCATCCCTTCTAAAGCTACTATAACCTTCCTTAAAGAGACCAAAATGATACATAATGCTCCAAATATGGCCTCACCCACGCCTTATATAGCTGTAATAAGACATCTTTACTCCTGAAATCTCACAGGCCTTCAAGTATTTTCTGCACCTGCAAGCTCATTTCAGTAAGTTACTTACAGGAACACCGAGATCTTTTAACAAAAAAAAATTAACCCTAGCACATTAAACCTTTCTCCACCTGCAACCTCCTCATATTTTCTCACAATGCAGGAGGCTATTATTCAGCCCAACATGTCTATGCTGGCTCAGAGAACATTCACATTTCTTAATTTTTATCCCTGTAACCTATTTACTTCCCAATCAATCCTTCCCAGATTCTGCCACTGATCAAGAGAAGGCAATTTATAGTAAAAGCCGCCACAGCCAGACATAAAAACAGCTTTTTTCCCCCCACAAATAGTAGCTCTACTCAATAACCAAAAATCTGCAGCCTCCTTTTGCTCTGGTATTTTATTTAATTCACATGTTTAATCGACAATGTTTTATTGTTAATGTTTAAGGTATAGACAAAAATGCTGGAGAAACTCAGCGGGTGAGGCAGCATCAATGGAGCGAAGGAATAGGTGACGTTTCGGGTCGAGACCCTTCTTCAGACTGATGTGGGGGTGGGGGGGGAGCTGGAAGAAGAAAGGAAGAGGCGGAGTCAGTAGGCTGTGGGAGAGCTGGGAAGGGGAGGGAAGGAGGGAGAAACCAAGGACTACCTGAAATTGGAGAAGTCAATGCTCATACCCAGCTCTCCCACAGCCTACTGTCTCCACCTCTTCCTTTCTTCTTCCCGCGCCCCCACCCTCACATCAGTCCGAAGGATCTTGACCCGAAACGTCACCTATTCCACCTATCCATTGGATATAAAGTACTTGTTTAGTTTCCCTTCCCCCCCCACCACGTCATACTTCTCATTATATTTTCAATCCCTCACTATTCTTGGATTAGCTTCCTTCCATTAGCTGTTTAATTGTCCATCATTCAAGACTGGCTTCACAGAACCAGCACTGACCCGATTCTTAAAGTTGCAAGATAACTCAATTTTATCTACGTATGTTTTTGTAGTTTAGTATGCACTCAGTCTTGTGTTATAAAATGCCATCCACAGAACATGGTTCACTTGATTGCTCTCTGCCACTATTCAATATCCATCCTTTCATCACCAAGGCACTACCCCCAAAGAATGTGGTAACTCACTAAGTTTACTTCAACAGCATACCACTGTCCCACAAAACCAGCAGAATGATAAAAGTATCTGCAGTTTCCCCTTCTACCACCCAATTGTTTTGGTATAATAAAAGCAATAGCTTAATAACTGACAATACTAATATATTGAACATTGTTAAAATGCAGTACATCACAACCAATAGAATCCTCAGCAGTACACAGCTACAATGCTTTAATCAAAATATGTAACTTTAAACTCACAAAATACATCCATGTCATTATAAACTCTAAATAGACTTAAGATAAGTTAAATTCCAAAAGGCACTTACATAATCTCAGTAAGCCTGATGTGCCAAGGCAGGAAACCAAGTGTGCTGCTCACAGGTCCAAATTTCAAAACTAGATCTGGGTCAGGTAAACCTGAAGAACCTTCTAAATAGGAAAAAAAAGTGAAATAAGTTGAATACAAGCATCAAGTTACACAGCAGATGACACCCCAGATAATTCTACAAGGGAAGAAAAATCAGTGTGCTGGTTAATGAACATTTAAAAAACGAATGCATCGACCAATTGCATAAAACTGCCTCCCGGTTCACAAGGAAGTCCAAACATGTTATAATTTTATTCCATTTTAACATGACAATGCAATGCATCCAATATACACTACTGATAAAACACTCTAATTTGAACTGTTTACAAAAGTGCCACTTATCATTGTATTTAAAGAATGACTATTACACTTTAGTGGTGAATTATTGTCACAGTGCTTTGGTACCAAGAGTTAGTTTGATGGAGTATAATAGCAAGGAACTGCAGATTCTGGTTTATACCAAAGACACAAAATGCTGGTCTAACTCAGCTGGTCAGGCAGCATCTCTGGAGAAAATGGATCGGTGAAGGTTCAGATTAGAACCCTTCTTCAGACTGACTGTAGTAGGGGGAGTGAAAGGAGGTGGGACAAATCACAGCTGGCTACTGATGACCTCAGGGGAGTGGCTTCCCCTATAGGCAGATTATTGGTCAAAGGTTCAATATAGGGGCAGATGGGAGTCCAAGAGAGCTACATAGTTGTGAAGTGTGAAGCTAGTTAATAGACATTTAGTGGTGGAGTGTTGAAACTTGTGCAAGGCCAGCCAGGGCTTAGCGAGGTATTTGTAGAAGTTACTTAAAATTGGAAAATTCAATGTTCATACTGTTGTGTTGAAAGCTACCCAAATGGAATCTGAGGTGCTGTTCCTCCTGTTGATCCTTGGTGGACCTTGCACAAGCAGTCAGCAAAGCAAATCTGGTCCAGGTTTGGTCTCACCAATGTACAGAAGCATCCATTGGGAACACTGGATGCTATTGATGAGTTTAGAGGAGGTGCATGTAAATCTCTCACCTGGAATGATTGCTGGGGTCCCTGGATGGAGCAGAGGGAGCAGGCACAAGGACTGGTGTTACATCTCCTGTGGTTACAGGGAAAAGTACTTGAGTAAGGCGTAGTTTGGGTGGGAAGGGATGAGTGAACCTAGGAGTTGCGGAGGAAGCAGTCTCTGCAGCAGGCAGAGAGGAAGATAGATGTGATTAGGGGTGGGATCACGCTGGAGGTGACGATGTGTTGGATGCAGAGGCGTGTGGGATGAAAGGAGAGGACCATGTTGCATCTGCAGGGAGAGCCGTGGGTGAGGGATCTATTTGTGACAGCCAGGGGAACCACATTCACTAAATGAGGATGACAACTCAGATATCCTTGTACAGAAAGCCTCATCCTGGGACCAGATGCAGCAGAGACAGAGGAATTGAGAGGAGGGTACAGCAGCTTTGCAAGAGAGAGTAGGAAAAGTGTAATCCAGATAATTGTGGGTGTGTGAAAACTGTAGATTAAGGGGAAGCAGCATTCTTTTTTTTTTTCCCCCAATGACAAGCTGGCCTCTAATATCATCTAAAAAAGGTGTCAGGTTTGATTTATTCATTGGTAACATCCGGCCTAATTTCACTACTTTCCAAGAGCATTGCACTATCTAATTTCTGTAACATCTTGTAGCGTAAAAAATATCAAACACAAGAAATTTCTTCCAACTAACGATAAAACCAAAAACACTACTGTAGCAAATAAAACGGAAGGAACTTAGCAGATCATGCCAAACTGATGTCTAACCAAACTCTCCCCAGCCCCTGATCAAAACCAAATAATTCTTGGTGTCATAAGAGCTCACAAAATAATCGCCCAATTAAATCTCCACTATATCTGCAGGACTGCCGATTCCATCTTCATACTGTCAGCATCCCTTCAAATCTCCCACTGCTAAAATCACCATACTCATCCAATCTAATACACTTCGGACCAACTAACTTCCACTCTGCATACAAAAACCCTATTGCGGCTAAGCTAACACATCAAGTCTTACTCACTTACAACCACATAACAGTTAGTCTGCATTGATGCCCTGGTTTGATAATGTCTCAATTGTAAAACCATCAAGCTCTACTTCAAATATCTCCATAGATTCACTATGCCCTCACTTATAACCTTCAGCCATTAAATCCATTGAAAGGCCAGTGATCTTATAATTCAGATATCTGACTTTTGCGGTGGAAATTTGTTTAATAAATCTGCTATGTAGCACGAGGACATTTGTAATAGTAAATGGATATGATGAATGAAGGCAGATCAATGGTTACTTGCTCATTTTCCCCCAACTAGAATGTGTCATGCATAACAAATACTAGGATAACTGACCATGTTTATACTTTTTGTTAGGACCATGCACGATTACCCTCAGTACATTTAATTTAGAAGTGCTTATAATGTCAGAGCGAAAGCGTGGAAACAGGCCCTTCAGCCCAACTTGCCGACACTGGCCAACGCGTCTCATCTACACTAGTCCCACCCATCTTTGGCCCATATCCCTCTAAACCTGTCCTATCCATGTACCTGTATAAATGTTTCTTAAACATTGCTATAGTGCCGGCCTCAACTACCTCCTCTGGTAGTTCATTCCATCCACCCACACACTTTGCGTGAAAAATGTACCCCTCGGATTCTTATTAAATCTTTCCCTCCTCATATTAAACCTATGTCCTCTGGTTCTCGATTCCCCTAATCTGAGCAAGAAACTATGTGGGTTTACCCGATCTATTCCTCTCATGATTTTGTACACCTCTATAAGATCACCACTCATCCTCTTGCGCACCAGGGAATAAAGTCCTAGCTTGCTCAACCTCTCCTCATAACTCATGCCCTCACGTCCTGGCAACATCCTCGTAAATCTTCTCTGCCCCCTTTCCAGCTTAACAACATCGTTCCTATAACATGGTGCCCAAAACTGAATACAATACTCTAAATGCGTCCTTGCTAACACCTGTACAACTGTAACATGACCTCCCAACTTCTGACTGGTGGCCAATGTGCCAAAGGCGTTTTTGACCACCCTATATACCCATGACTTCACTTTCAATGACTATGTGCCTGTACTCCTAGATCCCTCTGCTCTAGAACACTAACCAGAGCACTACCGTTTACTGGGCAATGTTCTGCCCATGTTAGTCCTCCCAAAATGCAACATCTCACATTTCTCTGTGTTAAATTTTGTCAACCATTCCTTCAGCCCACCTGCCCAACCGATCAAGATCCTGCTGCAATTTCTGACAACCACCATCACTATCTACAATACCACCCACTTGTGTTATCTGCAAACTTGCTTGTCGAAGTAGTAAGATGGATGACTATGAATGTGTATTATATGGTTAACTATTTGGATTTAAATTGAATTCAATTCAATTCAAATCTAGGAATCAAAAAGTAGGCAGAACGTGTGGCCATGAAACAATGAAAAACAGGCTTGTCACGAGAAATTGTAATGCTACAAATTATGTCAGAACCAAATTGACTAAAATGATGGAAACTATTCTAATTAATAATACATTTGATAAATATTTGAGTAACACATTTTAAATACAAATTTAATACATTTAAATTATTAGGAATGAATTTTAAATAATGCAATTAAAAATAAACTTTCAATGGATTGCATATACTGTCACAAATGTTTTTTTTTTAAAGATGCAATCTGAAGATATTTTCAAAGGATGCAAGCAAATTACAGAGTTACGTTCCTTCCACTGACCAACAGGTGGCACTCACCTCTAAGTAAACTGTCCATGATATTAACATTTAGATCAGTAGACCTTCTTTGCTGTTGAGCAACTAATTGACAGTACGTCTTAGCAGCTTTCACTATATTGGCTTTCCCATCATCAGGTGAAAGCACTTTCACTGTGGTCGGACAACATAAAACTGAAATAATGTAAAAGAATACAATATGTCAATTGCAATGTTTAAATTAACTTAAAACAAAATGGTGTGGCCAAAATAAGAAACAATGAAAAACAGGCTTGTCACGAAAATTGTAATGCTACAATTATGTCAGAACCAATTGACTAAAATGACGGAGCATATATTCTAATTAAAAACTTCTGGTTTGATAAAGGATTTGAGTAACTCACATTTTAAATACAAATTTAAAGCACATTTAAATCATTAGGCAATGAATTTTAAAATAATGCAATTAAAAAGGAACTTTCAGTATGGATTGCATATACTGTCACAAATGTTTTTTTTTTAAAGATGCAATCTGAAGATATTTTCAAAGGATGCAAGCAAATTACAGAGTTACGTTCCTTCCACTGACCAACAGGTGGCACTCACCTCTAAGTAAACTGTCCATGATATTAACATTTAGATCAGTAGACCTTCTTTGCTGTTGAGCAACTAATTGACAGTACGTCTTAGCAGCTTTCACTATATTGGCTTTCCCATCATCAGGTGAAAGCACTTTCACTGTGGTCGGACAACATAAAACTGAAATAATGTAAAAGAATACAATATGTCAATTGCAATGTTTAAATTAACTTAAAACATGCACAGGTAATGGTGCTCAAATGGATAAAATATAAGAATTTGTCAGCTACATGTCTTTGATTTTATGACGTAGCATATCATTATCCAAAAAACTTCTGGTTGGACAACAGGAAGCTATGAGATACCTCACGTGTCCAGCTACACCAGCTATTGAAAGCAAGCAGTCAGATGCAGCTTAAAGTTATGGCAAATGACCTACACTGAAAGAGGATTTGAGTAATGGAGTAGTTAGCTCCCATCTGAAGTTTTTGTGCAGTTTTTGAGCCCCTTATCTGAGCAAAGGTGTTCTTGTCATGGAGGTGGTGCAAGAAAGGTTTACTAGACTGATTTCTGGAAGGTAAATGAAGAGATTGGGCATGCTGGGCTTAATTTCACTGGAGTAGAATAACGAGATGGAACCTCCTGTAAATCTGTAAAGTCCTAACGGGAATTGATAAACGAGACACTTGCAATTCACAATGGCTGGAAGGCTGAGAACCAGGATCACACACTCAGCATACAGGCATGCTATTTAAAAGAGAGATCAGGGGAAAAATATTCACCCAGGTGATTTACATGTCAAATTCAATACCACAGAAGACAATAGGGGTCATTAAATATTGTAGATTGGTTTATGCATGCAACCAATCATATATAGGTTAGCATCACTAACCCCGCCTTACTGTATCATTTATATTAACACTCACTTCCTATGCTACGCAGTTCGGGTAGCAGACAGGAAGCAGTGACAACTAACATGCTACTGTGCTGTTAAGTCTGTATGTGGATTAAAGATGATCTTAATTTACATGCCGTGTGTATGCCTTATTTACAAATATATTCAAAGGTAGTAGACATATTCCTTAATGCTAAGCGGAATAACAATGGTGAAATGGATTATGAACCCCGCTTCCTTCAGGTAGAAGGTACAGGAGCCTGAAGACTGCAACGACCAGGTTCAGGAATAGCTACTTGCCCACAGCCATCAGGTTATTAAACTTGGCTTCCACAAAACGATGAACATTAATAGCCCATTATCTGTTATTTGCACTTTAATTATTCATGTGTGTATATATTTATATAATGGTATATGGACACACTGATCTGTTCTGTAGACATGCCTACTATGTTCTGTTGTGCTGAAGCAAGAATTTCATTGTCCTATCAGGGACACATGACAATAAACTCTCTTGAATCTTGAACCATTGTTTCATTGAATGATGAAGCCTGCTCCTATTTTCTATCCATGGATAGAATGTCTGTTTTTTAAAGTAGTTTTAATACATTCAAGATGAAAATCAATGGGCTTTTATCACATTGCTCCGTGTAAGGATTTGTGATAATAATAGACTTCAGTAGGAGAATGGACCATATGATTTTCCGTCATATATCACAACCTTCAGAAAATGCAACTGAAAATTTTTCATCTGTACACAACTAAAACTCTGATCTTGTTATCTTCCGGTTTGCACGTTCTTTCTATTTGCGCAAAAACGGTACGCGATAGCACTATGATCTTTCGCCAGCGTACTCATCGTTCTCCTCTACTGCGAGTGCACCAAGTTTTGTTCCGATCAGGGGTCTAATGTAAAAGTTCGCAAGGTTTAAAAATCGCACGTGCACAGATCGATCTTGTCTCCTGCCAGTCAGCGCGGCGTGGATTGGTTTCTTCTCCTGTCACTCTGAGGGATGGTCCGCCCCTTCCTGTGCCACCGCATCTTTACTGGATCTGTGGGAATCTCTGGATGGACGACTCTGGACCCTGGTCACCAACCAGACACAATTTTCGGAGGGACCAGAAGCGGCCCTTCCCAACCCAGCCCAGCACGGAGATGTCACCGATATCACCAAACGGTGTCGGAGACTCTACTGGAGCTGAGGGAGGCTCTGGATGGCCTGGTCACCAACCAGACACAATTTTCAGAGGGACTGGAAGCGGCCCGGCCCAATCCAGTGCAGAGTCGGAGATGTTGCCAGACGGGAAACAGAGACTCTGATCCCGTCTTTTCACCAAGGTCTTCCCCCCCTCCCCCATACCCCCCCTCGCCCACACACACGACCTCCCCCCACCTCACCCCTTTTCCCCACCCTCTCCCACACCCCCCCCCCCCCACCTCATGCCCCTCCCATGCCCCCCCCACCCCCCGCCCTCCCACCCCACTTGCCACACACCCCCCCTTCCCTCCCTCCCACACATGAAGAGGAGAGGGAGGATGAGGGGAAATGTGCCACACGGTTGGGGGCTTTCGGTGAGTGGTGGAATATTGCGTTGGGGAATGGGTTGCGTTGGGGGACCAGGCCTCCTGTGTGAATGGGACCCAACGGATCCAACTTAGTCTAGTGTTCAATAAACTTCGTCAAATGTTACTCACCTTGTTCAACTTTCCTGGTACTATTTAAAAAATCAGTAGAATACTTTGAAGAATCCAGACCCAATAATTCTTGTTGCTGTTTTAAGATTTCCTCCATAAGCCTGGAATTGTTTCTCTTGAAAATACCTGAAAAACACACCAGTCACATCAGGTAAAATGATTAAAAACAGTGATTACAATAGGCAAAACAACAGCAAGGGAGACAATACTACTACTAAAGCAGCTGATACCAGTCAGTGACTTTTCCCAAGGACATCAGTGAGCAATAGAGCCCTCATTTGACAATTGAGTCTACAGGAACAAATGGCAAGACACAAAAGCCAATTGCAGAACATATTATTAAAGACCGAAACCATTAGCATTTTCATTTCGGGTATCCATGACAAAAAACTTTCACACACTTCTCAGAGCAACAACAGAAGAGTTTATTAAACAGCATCTTCTACGAGAAATGTAAAGATATAGTGTACATGAAAAAAAGTGAAATACAACCCTGTTTGCTGTACTTATGTTGAAAAAAAAAGTAGTCTCAGTGTCTTCAAGCTAAAGAATAGCTGATTAGATAAAAATAAATTGCTTGCAGGACCTAGCTGTATTTACAATAATCCCAGCTCTGTTAGCACAAACATCATGACACCAAAGGCAGGTAGGGTCTTAGGGTGCAGGAAAAGAGAACGGTGGCGGAAGGTTGGAGATGTAAAACATAAATGCTCCTATCTAGATAAGCAAGTCATAGAAACATAGAAAATAATTGCAGGAGTAGGCCAATCAGCTCTTCAAGTCAGCACCACAATTCAATATGATCATAGCTGATCATCCAAAATAAATACCCCATTCCAGCTTTCTCCACATTTCCCTTGATTCCGTTAGCCGGGCACGCCATATCTCTATCACAGTCACCTCTACCACAGTAATAAATTTGAAGGCTTTCCGAAATATCAGAGGTCATTTGAATTTCTCCGTATCCCCTAGGAAAATGATAGTTTTATTTGACATGAATACTCATCTCAATAATCAAATGATGTATTTGCTATGAAAGGTCACACGGTGAAAGTATTTAATATAATCACCCTCTTAATTACAGAAATAAAATCTCTGCAGTCTGTACAAGACCCAGATATTATATTTGGAGCTTGGAGTAAATTGTACGATTAATTTTCAGGATCACACACAACAGGGTCACAAAAGAATGTGTTGGCTTATCCACTACCTGACTTGGGAGACCAACTCCTTCACACAACTCCTTTTCAGCATTCATCCAATAAATGATTCCTAGTTTTTTGTTAAATTCTAGTAGAAATTTTAAATACAGACTCTAATTTGAAAGCTTTTAAATAAGGTCTGAATTAACAGCTTTCAAATGCAAGTGCATTTACTTCCCATGCTAAGCAAAGTGTTCACAACTGTTTTCCACTGAAAACATGGGCCAAGCAAAAAAAAAGTCATGATCTTGATATTTTCAGAAACCAGTGGTTAAATTGCAGTGAATAATTTGACATCATAATAATGTGATTAATAGAATAGTTGGGCACAAGTAGCACAACTTAAGCAGCTTAGATTTTCTGTTCCTGAACTTAGGATTCCTTCCTTAAAAAAACTATGCAATTAGAATAAAATCGCAATACTCATCCTAATGCTCAGGTACATAGTGGCATCCCTCTATTTTTGTGTAATTCTCAATTTCCATTACTTCAATAACAGACATGTTATTCAGCCCCTTTCTCTGCGATTTATATTTCTTTCCTCACTCCTTAACTATCTTCTAGTTTCCATTTTTACATGGTGCATTCTCAAGTTCTATAGGTTAAATTAACACAATTTTATTAAAAGATTTTAAAAGAGCTCAGTTTCATTGTGGAGAATGGAATGATCTCTTTGTTTACTTTAAGTTTACATTAGAGATACAGCACAGAAACAGGCACTAACTGTGCACTAACAGCATCTTACTAACAGCATCTTACACACACTTGGGACAATTTACAATTTTACGGATGCCGATTAGCCTATAAATCTTTAAGTCTTTGGAGTATGGGAGGAAACCGGAGGACTTGAAGAAAACCCACGCAGGTCACAGGGAGAACGTACAAACTCCATACAGACAGCACACGCAGTCAGAATTGAACCCAGGTCTCTGGCGCTATAAGACAGCAGCACTATCGCTGCGCCACTGTGGCCTGCAATACAAAATTTGGAACTTAACATATCTAGCTGTTGAAAATTTAAACTGTTAAAGGGGAACCGATTGATTAGCTACAGAGAAGTGAAATTTGCTGATCAAAAAATTTAAGATCAAGAATAGGTTTAGTTTATTGTCACGTGTACCGAGGTACCGTAAAAGCTTTTGTTGCGTGCTAACCAGGCAGCAGAAAGACAATACATGATAACAATCGAGCAATTTACAGGGTACAGAACCTACAATAAATGGTCCCAGACCTCGCAAATGCGAGCTAGGAAGTGAGGACAGGTAAAATTGGTGTTGGGCCAATTGTTAACTTTGAATTAGAAATTGATAATTTTTAATAAAAAAGGGGGATAAAGGCAGAGAAGCAGGTTACTTCACAGCCATGATCTCATTAACAGCAAGACAGACTCAGTGGGCTATTTCTATTCTCAAGGGAAAGCCCAGATGACCAGAGACCTCAACCTACAGCCAGGCAAGCACAAAACCATGACGAAAGAAATATGCTAAGGGTCGCAGGTTGCCGCCGATATTTATAAATGCTCCTGCAAACAAAAAGGACGTTTTGAGCAATTAGCCACACTATAACATAGCACAATTAATAAAATTTCAATTTGATAATTTCAGGTCATTCAAATAAATAACTTGGATCCATCTAAAGCAATAATTTCCTGTAACACAGCCAGTTGCCTAATTGAGGTATTTAAAAAAAACTGCATATTAATCAAAATTGTAATTGCACAATTAAACAAATGCCAACATGTTTTAACTTGTTCAATGAAAAAAGCTTTCCCAGAATAGCCCAAGACTTTTTTGACCACCTAATTACTATATATCTAAATTGTCAAATGACAGTTCTTGCCCCTTGCTCTAAATAACCAAGATCAAATTTAGATAATTCTAAAGGAGCAAAAACATAAGAGCTCTTGTTAAGGAATACAGATTTCCCTTTCTTAAAGGACACTGATTTGATTCGGTTGGGAATTTTAAATATAAACTAGACTAAGTGGGACGTGTTGGGTCCCATGTTCACACGGGATGGCTGAATGGATTCTTGGGCTGGCAGCTCAGTCACTCGGGCCTGGTGGGCTGGCAGCTCAGTCACTCGGGCCTGGTGGGCTGGCCACTCAGCCACTCGGGCCTGGCAGCTCAGCCACTCGGGCCGGGTGGGCTGGCAGCGCAGCCACTCAGGGCTGGTGGGCTGGCAGCGCAGCCACTCAGGGCTGGTGGGCTGGCAGCGCAGCCACTCAGTGCTGGTAGTTCACTGATGGCTATTCCTTGAAATTCCATTTCAAGCAGGGTGCATGCCACCAAAGTCAATTTCATAGTATTTCAAGCAGAGTGCAGGCCACCAAAGTCAATTTCATATCCTTTCAGTCAGAGTGCAGGCCACCAAAGTCAATTTCATATCCTTTCAGGCAGAGTGCAGGCCACCAAAGTCAATTTCATAGCCTTTCAGACAGTGCAGGCCACCAAATGTGCAGGTCACCAAACTCAATTTTATAGCATTTCAGGCAGAGTGCAGGCCACCTAATTCAATTTCATAGCATTTCCAGCAGAGTGCAGGCCACCAAATTGCCAAACAACTCGTTGCATTGTCATCAAGGGCTAACAAATCATTTATTGCAAGTACATTGCAGACTCACAGTTCAGTTGATTCACAGCTTAGAATCACAATTGTGGACTCTCCCTCACGATCTTCCAGTGACTGACTCGCGTCCAGGCATCCGGGGTTTTATAGTCCTGCCCCCTCTCCCCCCCCCCTCCCCCGGAATGGGCATTACCTTCATCGTGGTGATTAACAGGTGAGAGGGTCAATCAGCTGATCAAGATTCTTTTTTTTTTTTTCAAAACACTCAGAACTTTTTAATTTTTCATCGATCGGAAAAATCCTCGGGGCTGCCTCAGCGGAGGAGTACTGCGAGTAAGATGGCCAACAATCATAGCGATATATGGTAGCGTTATTTCCTAAAATCAATATACAGCACAGACAGGAAGTGATCAAGATGAGACTTTTAGTTATATAGATAGATGGCGTGGGGTTCATGTCATGTAAAACAGAACCTTCCCGGAGAGGATGGCCGCCTAAGGTACATTAACGGCATGAGATAGACAGGTAGCAAGAAACATATGGAGCGCTGCTGAAAAAGGTCCAGCAGAGATTGCACTTCCTGAGGGCGCTCAGGAAGAACAACATCACTCAGAGACTGCTGCTGTCCTTTTATCGGTGCTCCATTGAGAGCATACTAACATACTGTGTATGCGTGTGGTACACCAGCTGCACAGCGGCTCAGAGGAAAGCGCTCCAGAGGGCCATTGACAACGCCCAGAGGATTGTCGGCTGCCCTCTCCTTACCTTGGAGGACTTACACGGTTCCCGCTGCACCAAAAAAACCCAGAATATCATAAAGCACATTTCCCACCCCGGACACTCCCTGTTTGAACTGTTGCCGTCAGGCAGACGGTACAGATCTACAAGGACAAGGACAAACAGACTCAAAAACAGTTTTTACCCCACTGCTATAAAGGCACTAAATGTAGCCGCCAAGGAACGCAGGGGCGATACAGACTAAGGGACTGTGGTAACTGTGAAATCGACAGAAGGATGGAGGGTTGGGTGTGCATGCGTGCTGTGTTCGTGATATTTATTTAGTTGTTTAACCTTATTATTTTACCGTGTATGTATCGTTAGCTTTTAGAAATGTTTGAATGCTGCACTGACTGGCTGACATTTTAAATTTCGTTGTACATGGTCCATGTTACAATGACAATAAAGAAACTATTCTATTCTATAAACACAAATGGACCATTTGGGTCAAATTGCTCACTTCAAATTTGGTTTAATTCAACCCTGGTATTTAATGATTCAGGCATTTATCATTAGTTTTATTTAGTTAGATATTGCACGGAAACAGGCCCTTCGACCCACCAAATCCACACCAACCAGCGATACCCGGATATCAACACTATCCTACACACTAGGGACAATTTACATTGATACAAAGCCAATTAACCTACAAACCTGTACGTCTTTGGAGTGTGGAAGGAAGCCGAATATCTCGGAGAAAACCCATGCAGCCATGGGGAGAATGTACAAATTCCATACAGACAGCACCCATAGTTGGGATCGAACCCGGGTCTCCGATGCTGAAAGTGTTATAAGACAACTCTACCGCTGTGCCACCGTGCCGCCCTGATTAATGATGCCAGTTGAGAACTTAGAGGTGATCCACATGTTTGGATCACTTTTGTCTATTTCCTGAAGATATTTCCACAGTAATGTTGGTAGAACCAGAATTTTAATGCAGCAATAAGAAGGATGACGTGTTCCCATCAAAATTGAAGATCATTGAAGGTGCACATGAACAGCTTAATACAGCCAAGTCCTGGAGCACAGGTTTTCAGCACTAAGAGCAAGATGGCTGGGTGCGATGGTGCAGGCTGCGATGGATAATCTACTTGGCACTTCTGGCTAAAAGGCATTGCAAATTCTTCAAGCGTTGTTTGCACTCATGCTAGTTTCCACCACCCACAGAGGATGAAAATATTCATAGATCTCTTATTCAATCATGTTTAAACACCCATCACTATTCATGGCAGTACAGTAGAGCTTTGATTGGATCCATTGAATGCAAGATCACGCAGCACTGTTACAAAATGCTACCTAGCACTTACTTGTCCCATTGGGTAAAAGGTATAGAAGTGTGAAAACGCATACCTCCAGATTTAGGGAGTTTCTTCCCAGCTGTTATCAGGCAACTGGACCATCCTACCAACAACAATCAGCAGTCCCGAGCTACTATCTACTTCATTGGATACTCTTGGACTATCTTTGATCAGACTTTGCTGGGCTTTATCTTACACTAAACATTATTCCCGTTATCATGTATCTGCACACTGTGGGTTGCTCAATTATAATCATGTATTGGCTTTCCACTGACTGGTTAGCACACAACAAAAGCTTCTCACTGAACCTCGGTACACGTGACAAATTAAACACAATAAAGTTCTCTTAAACAGGTCGGCGCCTCAGTTATGGCAGTTCAGCTGCTGCAACACTCTTAAATACATTATTTTTCCCAAAGTGGCTTGTAGACTTCACTATAATTGGTAGGTATTTCTAGGAATAATATAGAAGATGCAGGATCAGTTCATTCCTAGGAGGAAGAAAGATTCCAAGGGGAGAAAGGGATGACCATGGCTGACAGGGGACGTCAGGGACAGTATAAAAATTAAAGCGAAGAAGTACAACGTAGCAAATGTTTTCGCTTAATTAAATTAAAAGTAAAATAAAAACCGAATTGAACTTGCTAATTACTTAGATGTAACCCACAATTCTTCTGTGATCAATAAAAAGAAAACATACCAAGGTGAATGGTGAATACAATTACAAATGCAAAGAGCAGTGATGACAACACCCAAGCACAACTAGGCTTTCAATGCATTTTCCATAACTGTATTAAAACAAAGTTCGGAAGAAAGAAGTCATCCTGTTAATAAACAAAAAAATATACCACATTGAAATTAGTGCATTTTTTAAGTAAAATTTGACAAATCTCATTTATAACAGGATCAAAACCATGATAAATGGTAAGATTTAGTAACATGGTTTACTCTTTTTGGCCTTCAACAAAACTGCAATTTGATCACTTTGGCCCATTGGGCAGCCAGGTGCGAACACAGTTCACCGCCACCTCCTAAACACTAAACCTTTGTTAATGCAATATTTGTTAACCCCTGCAATTTAATCTCAATCCCTGGTAGGCTGTTTATCTCTTCGCATAAACATAAATGTTACCAGCAAATCCAAATAACTTGCTCACAGGGTTGACACAAAATGCTGGAATAACTCAGCGGGACAAGCCGCATCTCTGGAGAGAAGGAATGGGTGACCTTTCAGGTCGAGACCCTTCTTCAGACATTGTGGCCTTCATTTTGAAAGGATTTGAGTTTAGGAGCAAAGAGGTCCTATTGCAGTTTTACAGGGCCCTGGTGAGACCTCACGTGGAGTATTGTGCGTAATTTTGGTCTCCAAATTTGAGGAAGGACATTCTTGCTATTGGGGGAGTGCAGCGTAGATTCACCAGGTTAATTCCCGGGATGGCGAGACTGACATATGATGAAAGAATGGGTCGGCTGGGCTTGTATTCACTGGAATTTAGAAGGATCAGAGGGGATCTTATAGAAACATGTAAAATTCTTAAAGGATTGGACAGGCTAGATGCTTGAAAAATGGTACCAATGTTGGGGGAGTCCAGAACTAGGGGTCACAGTTTAAGAAAAAGGTGTAGGCCATTCAGGACTGAGATGGGGAAAAACGTTTTCGCCCAAAGTGTTGCGAATCTGCGAAATTCTCTGCCACAGAAGGCAGTGGAGGCCAATCCACTGGACGTTTTCAAGAGAGAGTTTGAATTAGCTCTTAGGGCTAAAGGAATCAAGGGATATTGAGAAAAAGCTGGAACGGGTAACTGATTTTAGATGATTAGCCAAGATCATATTAAATAGCAGTGCGGGCTCGAAGGACCAAATGGCCTACTGCACTTATTTTTCTATGTATCTATGCCCCTCCCAATCTTTTCATATTTCTTCTCCTTCTAATCATGACATAAAAACGTTCAATTGATGAATTGTTTGGGTACATTAAAGGTACGGCAGAAATGGAAACTTAACTAAGGTTTAAAGTAAAAAAACACGATAAAATACGAAACGTTGAAATTTAATTATTATACATTTGTCCCTCGAGAACAGTATCAAAATATTTAAGTATTTAATCATTTGTCAGGATGGCACTTACAACTAAAATGTCATGCATGGGTCAGCTGACGTCAATTAAAAGTATCATTTTCTGTTGAGGGGTCATTGACCGGAAACATAAATTATTTTTTTTCCTCTCCATAAGTGGTGTTTGTATTATCGGGGAGTTTCAGATTTACAACATCACCAGTGTTTAGCCTTGATTTCTACAATTAATCTTTATTAAAGATAACGTGTCATCGGTAAACCACCCACCACCAAAGAAAATCTATCCTGTCCATTACACGTTTCACTCGCGCAAGTCATTCCGACGTGAAGTAATGTGAATGGCATTTTATTACAAAATAAAATGGATCATCCGCTTTTCAAGTGTGTTTAATTGTCATAATGGAACATAATTGAGAAAATGGAAGAATGAAATTCTTACTTGCAGCAGTATACAGGTCAGTAAACACAGTACTCATTGATAACATCATAAACCGGAAATGTTAAATTATTAAAAAATAATAATATTGGTACAAACAAGCTTTTAAGCGCAGAAATAAGTTCACACTCAAACCCCTGGTTAGTGCGTGCTATGCCCTTGCAACGACGCTTACCTTGGTTGTCATAGACGCTAACATAGGAGATGCCCACGGCCATGCACCAGACCACCAGGCTGGCGATGTCGGTGTAGCTGCTCTCTTCCTCGGTGACCACCAGCCCCAGGTGCAGCGGCAGCTTCTTCAGCCCGCGCCCGTCTGCCCGCCAGCGCGCGCGGCGGCTCTGTCCTTTGTTGCGGGTGTCCTGGGAGCCGCGCGCCAGCAGCGCCGCGTTCCACCGCGCCCAGGCGCACATTCCACGGCGGAGCCAGGCGCCCAGGGTCCGCTGCAGCCACAGCAAGGCGTGCAGCAGCCGCCACACCAGCTCAAACACCGCCATGGCCATCGCCTCCCCCCCCCCCCTGTGCAAGCGCAGGGCCAAGCCACACCACACCACACAGCTGCTTAACTAGATGAAAACCGGTCTGATCGAAATGTCACATTTAAGGAAAGAGGGGGAAGCCAGGTTGCCCGCTCAGCAGTTACTTTCCCAGAACGATTGCAAATCATTGCCAACTCCCCAAAAACAGCGGCGCCATCTTTACTCGGTTTTAAAACAAGCGTTAACTTTCACCTTTGACTTTAGCAACACATGGAGCGCGGGTATTGGTCCACGGGCTTCCCACCGCCGTGCACGTCAAGCCTTGGGTGACAGCGGCAAGAACAGCATCGCACTCTCTCTCACAGCCAAACCTCCAGCGCCCCCTAAGCAGGCAGAACACAACTCAGAAACGCAACCGTGGTCTTCAAATCAATGCAACGCTAATCAAAGATACTGACGCTGATGGACTGAATCGCAGCACTAAGTAATGGGCCCGTCCATGTAACTGCCTAAGCTACTGTATTTCTACTGTGTTTTATATTGGGTAACCGAGCACGCTGGCACCTTCCAACCATTTTTTTTAACTGCATTGCACTGCGACATAGACAGGCCAGTGGGAAAATAACTTGGTAAAAACAGAAGATAGACACAAAATGCTGGAGTAACTCAGCGGGTCAGTCAGCATCTCTGGAGAAAAGGAATAGGTGACGTTTCGGGTCGAACCCCTGCTTCAGACCTGTAATTACAGATATATTTATTTGACGTTTTCGTCCATGACATTGAAATCCTTCTGTACACGGATACCCAATTTGACTGCAGCATGTTCTGACTGCAATCCTCAAAAAATACCCCGCCCCTCTAATTCAGGTCTGATGCACATTCCAAAATATTGCTGAGAGGTACGAGATTGCACATGCTGGAATCTTAAGCAAAAACACAATGTGCTGGAGGAACTCAGCAGGCCAGGCAACATCTGTGGAGGGTAATGGACAGACAACACTTCGGGTCAGAACCCTCATCAGATGGGAAGTGATTGGGCCAGAGGGCCTGTGCTGTACTGTTCTATGTTTTAAGGGCCTGACTCAAAATGTCACCTGTACATTTCCCTCCACAGCTGCTGCCTGGCTTGCTGAGTTCCTCCAGCATTTTGTATTTTTTTCTCAAATATTGCTGCATCATTGATTACATAATGTGGTTTTGTCAAAATTCAGTTGTTGGAATATCTGTGGGATGGGTGTCTTACTAAATCAATTTAATTGGTATTGTAGTGTAACAACTTATGATGATCATGCTTATTCAATGCCAATGGGACATCACAGATGTCACTCATTCAGTGCAGAAGGTAAATATCAAAATTGGTTCTCTCAATTTTTTTAACAAAATGTTTGATCTAAGAGTTCAAGAGGTAAAGACTGATTGCTTTTGCTGATTGATTAAAGCTGATTCTATGCATTTTGTTTGATTATCTGAAAATGCTCCTGTTAATTAGTTTGGGATCTAAAGCACAACTGTATCAATGAGTTGGAATTTGCAATTATTCCAATGGCAATACTATTGCTGGTCACTAATATTGGTGAAACTCCATTATCAGTTTCTGGATTTATGAACATGCACAGCTACAGAAATGTAGTAATTGTCAAAAGAAATACACTGTTCATCTGCAGGATGTGCTTTATGTCCCAACACATAATGTAATGCCGCTTAGAATCTCAGGGGCATGATTTGGGCAGACACAGAGGCATAGCATAAGTGGTGAAAGAAGTGCACCTCCCCACAAACAACCTGGCCATCAATCTCATCAGGCATCCCTGGACCCATTTGTGGAAAAATCCGTAGTTCCAATATTTTCTTTATGTCAACTAACAGCCCACAGAACCAGAGGATAAGCAAATCATCATTGATCCTAAGGGACTCTCAAAAAAAGGCCAAAGGCCTGTGACTGTTTGGTTCACTGGTAAAACGCAAGGCAGTGAAGACCCATTCTTTTTCTCAAACTTGTTTTTAACTGGGGACCAGCTCACACGTTTCCTGTCCCAATTTGCCTACCACCACTGATACTAATGCCAAATTTTCCTCCTGCTATTCAAGTGCAAAACTGCCCCGATGTCAAAAAAACATTTATTTTAGGAACCCCTACCACAAGACTTGCTGAAGACAAGATTGTGCTTTTTATTTGCAACATTGAGTGTATTGCTTAAAGCCGCACGGCGTGGCTTTAAGTGGCCGTGGGACTTGCTAGCGCCCGCCGGGGGCTTTGACTTTGACTTCGGGAGAGGAATGGAGAGCAGGGGAGACAAGACTTTGCCTTCCATCACAGTGAGGAGAGATTCACTGTGATGGATGTTTGTGTAAATTGTGTTGGTGTGTGTCTTGGTTCTTTTCTTGTATGACTGCAGAAACCAAATTTCGTTTGAACTTCATGTGAGGTTCAAATGACAAATAAACGGTATTGTATTGTATTGTACACATCATGCTGATTTGAATGCAGACCTCAAAATTGTCACCTAATATGGACCATGCATTACCTCGTGCGGGAAGCAGAATATTGCTCCCCAGACTTCCAATCACACTTGCATGCTCATTTTAATATCTGAACAATATCTTAGTCAGTGCTGCTAGTGAAGCCACCTCAATCTGCTTGTCCGCTGTTATATCCTCAGCTCAGAATTGCAATGGATCCTGCAAAGGGCACCATGAAATGCACTGGCTTTATGTCTGAAGAAGGGTCTCGACCCGAAACGTCACCTATTTCTTCGGTCCATAGATGCTGCCTCACCCGCTGAGTTTCTCCAGCATTTTGGACTACCTTTGGCTTTATGACAATCTCTGCTGGTTTACTCGTAAAATGCGTGTGTCAGCTGCCAACAAGGTGAAGGATGAGTTGTCTTCCTTTGCCACTGGGAACAAACTCTGGCCCATATGAATATCAGTGTGTGGATTTGTTCTTTAACAAATGTTTTAAAATCGCCATGCATTAATTATTGAATATTTGTCAATATTTTTTTGAGAGTCCCTTGGTTTCTGATAGTAATCTGAATTTTTAATGATTTGCTTTTTGAAATAAATTGCTTCATTAAAAAAAATCTTCATTCCAAATTCATCATTCAAGTGATTACACCATTGCTGATAGGATACCTGAACTTATTTTTATTCTTTGTAATTATATTTGATATTAATAATATAATTACTGATAATCAATATTTGTAATCCATTCAATATTGGCAATCTAAAGGTAGAAGACCAATAATGCTAGTTCAATGTTAAATTAAACTATACTTGTTATCCATATTTTTGATTTTGAGGCAGCGCTGATTTAAAGCATGGTTTAGCTTCCAGACATGTGATCGTCTTATTTGGAAATGTGCATTTTTAAAAGATTAATATTTGAATCAAAATGAATTGCCTGGGACATCTATTTAAAAAAAGACCAGAGGCAAAACAGCTGATCATACCAAATTTACATTTTAAATGACTGTTCAGTTTTATGCTCATGTATATAGTTGGGTCATTGCTCATACAAATCTTACCTATGCATGCAGTGACAATGCAGAAATCTAAACTATAGGTCAACAGAGAAAACAATCAAAGAAGACTCATGATTATCTATTTTAAATATTTACATACTATTTAGCAGGCAACGTGAAGACAAAATTAAAATGTAAGCATAAAATCCAAGTTACACTGGAACATTGGTTACCATTGCACGTCAGATATACAATAGAAAATTAAAAAATATTTTGTGTCTGAGACATTGATTTTCAATATGTATCATAGTCATAATAATCTTCATAGTCAGTTGGGCCATTGATGTTTGTGTTCTCACGCTTCTGTTCTACTCTTGCATAACTTTCAAGAACTACTTTTGTCTTCACTCCGTGCCAAATATTATATCCACAGCTGTTCAGAATTTTTGTGGAAGATAGCCAGGTCTCACCTTGATAATAAGCTGGGCTTGCACAGTCACCACTTTTAATCTCTAAATGTTTCACAGTTAATAAATCTCTTATTTTTATGAGGTCACATGTACAGTTCCAGGGGTTCCCATCTAAATAAAGTCGCCTGAGCCGTGGAAAGTATGCGAACACTTCAGGGGCTAGAGATGACAACCTGTTATTTCGCAGGTTTAGAACTTGCAGCCGTTTCAGATTTTTAACTGACTCTTTGCAAATGTCCTTTATGTTATTTCCTTTCAAGTCTAGCCTTACAAGAGTATCAGGGAGCCTGAAGAAAAGACAAAAGGTAAAAACAAATTATTGGAATTATATTAAAATATTCAGTTATTAATAAATACATTTTTTAATGCTTTGACACCAGAAAAAGTTACAGGGGCATCTTCCACTATAAGCAGACTTCGTCGGAAGCCAAAATGGAAGGCACCAAAGACTCAGATTAAAGATAACGTGTAAAGCAATTGGATGGCAGTAGAAGAAGACAAGGATTGTGAAAAAAATTACTGTGATACAGAAGATCAGAATACTTTTACAATGATGAATAGACACATGGGGTCTTGTCTTGGCATAAAGCTGAAAGATGGAACCCATGAGTAGGAAGTTTGATAAATCCAATCTGGAATTGACAATATGTAGATCAATCAATACAATCTGTTGTGTAACCACAAATCAAAGATGTTCATGCCAGAATTTCCCCAGGCAATCCCTCATTTGTTGTATCCAATGTTTGCGTTAAACTTCTGAGAAATACGTGGGAATTTTCCCCATTTCATATTAGGTAGATTGATAGTGATCTTTAATTGCAGCATTTTTAAGTACTTTCCTCTGGAATACTGAAAGAATATTTCATCTGTTTCACATTTTCTGAAACATAACTGGGTTTTAAAAGATACAATGCGAGAATGTTTCTTTATTTAGAACAATTGCAGATTTGTTGCTTTTTTTGAAGGTGTAGAATCCCATTTTCTGTTTTGGGAAGAAACTTAGTTGATATAATAATTCAATTTCTACAAAAATGAAAACAAATAATGTAAAAGCTCATGACATCTTTCAGATTCCCCATTCAACAGAAATTCTTAAATCACTTTGGCCAAACTCTGTTGTTTGGCAAGGTGACTCAACTACATCCACTAATTTCATCTCCTCGGAAGTCTGGAATTTGAGATTTTGGCTTGACTATCTCATGTTGAATCTGTAACTAGTTAGAATATGTAACTAGTTACAAATTGCTAGATATAATCTCTTTCTTATTTACTTTGTAGCAATAACTAATATTTAATACCAAGAAGACCTTGAGATGCATTTTAATAAAAATCATGAATCTAATCAATAAAGAATTGTATGCCAATTTATTTGCAACAGTAGACAGTAATTGTGCAGATTGGTTTTGGTTCCATTGGTTGAGATTCCCCAAGGAAGTTCATTCAATTATCATTATTTGTGTTAACATTGAAAATAATTGTCAGCTATCCACTGAACTAAGGAAAATAAATTTGTCTGTAGCAAATTTTATTTAACTTCTTTAAACAAAAGCTCAAGTCAAAATATTCACAGAATTACTGTGTCTTCGATAACTTTGTTCCATTCACACATCAAAACTGTGTTTGCTGACCATATTGGCAATGGGTTAGCTAACATTCAATTAAAACATTTTCATTCTATTTCAAATTTAGTCCTTGTCTTTCCCAACGATTACGCTCTCTTTCTGCCCATAAAATATCCAGACCGCTACCCCTTCTCCACATCTCTGAATGTAATTGCTCCACCAATGGTGATCATGCCTCTGGCTGCCAAGAATACTGACATTTGCTCTGCAAACCTCATTACAACTCTTCTTTTAATAAACTCCTTAAATTTGCATTTTTCAGAAAATCATCACCTCCATGTTACTGCATCTCCAGCAAACCTTCACATTTACTGGGAGATTCATGTCCTATTTTTTCTTCCCCAAGCACCTACCAATAATACAACTTCCCTAACTGGTGCAATAGTGTTGTCTTACAGTCTAAGTTGCTGAGAAGGAACTGCAGATGTTAACTTAAACCGAAGATAGACACAAAATGCTTGAATAATTCAGTGGAGCGGGACGGGCAGCATCTCAGTCTAAGTTGCTGAGGCAGGTAATGGTTAATTGTGTACATCCAGTATTCGCATATTCACGGCATACTCTGGCCAACTTTGCAGTGAAAGATTTACACAAATTATTACCCCCACTGAGATAACCTGAGATGCATTTGCAACAATACTCCTTCATGGTTGTGTTGATTTTCCAATCCTCAAATAATTGTGAAATTAATTTACCTCCCTACTGCTGCACACAACAATAGGTTTCTGACAGTATATTTTCTCTTCAACGTGAGGTAACAGCAACCTCCCATCCTCTGTCCCTCACCCAGCCCAACTCCCCACAATTATCCATTTGTTTCACAATATCTTGTTTCTTTTAGGTGACGTCTTCTAAGATGAAAAGTTGCTATTTTTCTTTCTGGCCTCAATATTATCAATGTCTTCTGGAACGTGAAAGAAGATGTGAATTTATTTAGTTTACTTGCATTGTTATTTATTTGCGGCAGAGTTCAACCCAATCAATTACAAACTTCCTTTGCTTCCATTATGTCACTGCAAAAAATCCCAAAATACTGAAAATCAAAATTAAAATGTTATAAACATAGCAGATCTGTTAGTATCTGTTTGCTCAGTATCTGGAGCCTGAAGACTGCAACGACCAGGTTCAGGAATAGCTACTTCCCCACAGCCATCAGGCTCTTAAACCTGGCTCTGCCAAAACTCTGAACATTAATAACCCATTATTTGTTATTTGCACTTTATCAGTTTATTTACTCATGTGTTTTGTAGTCAATGCCTATTATGTTCTGTGTGCTGAAGCAAAGCAAGAATTTCATTGTCCTATCAGGGACACATGACAATAAACTTGAACTTGTAGTTGAACAGAGAAAATCTAAGATAACGGTGTGCACATTGGTTAATTTAGTTTAGAGATACAGCATGAAAACATGTCCTTCAGCCCATCAAGTCCATATTGACCATCAATTATCTGTTCACACAAGTTCTATGTTATCTCACTTTCTCATCCACTCCCTGCACACGGGGGGCAATTTACAGAGGCCAATTAATCTACAACCCTGCACATCTTTGGGACGTGGGAGGAAACCAGAGCACCCGGAACCCATACTGTCACATGGAGAACATACAAGGTCCACACAGACAGCATCAGGACATCAGGATCGAACCTGGGTCTTTTGCACAGTGAGGCAGTGGCTCTACAAGCTGTGCCATTATGCCTGTTTGTCAGAATCTCAGCAATAGATGTTTTATGAAATGCCCATCTTTGCTGTTTTGACACATTGATAAGACAACGTTGTTTGCACTTGTTAGATCTCCCTTATAATTGATATAATTAATGTTTCTTTGTCTACTAGAATTTGCTTCGTACTGTTATAAATATTAGCTTGAAATCATGGGTGATATTAAAGCAGGTGCCAAGTCTATACTTCTGGTTGACAGAAAATTGGGAACAAAATGAATTGACACCTAGATTCAATCAATGGAACTTAAGTACTATATTTCTCCCAACCTCATTGTACTAACCTACCCTTTTGGGAAAGATGACAGGTGGTTTTGCTCCAGTGCTAGGTCGGAGAGTTGTAAACAGTGCTGCAGTGCATCTAGATCAATACTGGTAATGTTGTTGTACTCCAAGAACAAGTGTTTCAGCCCACGCACTCCGGAGAATTCCTGCAGTGTAATTTTTTGTATGAGGTTGTGACTGCAATCCAACAGTCGCAGATGTGATGGGAGACCAGTAGGAATTGCTCTCAGTTGATTTTTAGACAGATCCACCGTGGATAAGTTTGACAAACTCAGTGCATTATTAGTTGTAAAGATCTGATTTTCAGAAAGGGAGAGTTCAAAGAGGTGTTTGAGATAGTTTAAATCTTGCATTTGCAACTCTCGAATGACATTTTTGTCCATTTTTAAGGACGATAATAATGGTGGCATTCCTTGTGGAATCTTGAAAAACAAGTTTCCTGATAAACTAAGAAAACGTAGTGCTGGTAGGAAGCTGAAGAAGTTCAATGGTAGAGAAGCAATTCTGTTATTTTGCATGCTTAAACGTTTCAGGTAAGCAAGCTTCAATGGTCCTGATAACAGATCAAGTCTATTGCTATCCAAAATTAGACTTTCTAATCTGAGAGCAGATGACAAAACACTAGAATGGATTCTGGAAATCCTATTGTTTTGCAGATCAAGGACCTTCAACTTCACCAAACCTTCAAAGTCTGCTTCACACAAGACCTGGATTCTATTATTACCCAGTTTTAACACCTCCACGTTGGAGGGAAGTTTACTGGGAATGCGTCTCAGCTTGTTTTTCCATAACTCTAATGTTCTCAGATTTGTTAATGTTGAAAATGTGTAAGCTTCTGTTGCTTCCATTCCACACGAGGACATGGCTAGCTCTTCAATTCCATTAAGTCCACCAAAATCAGATGCCTGCAAAAGAACAACACAGATAGATACTGAAATGTAAATTCAATTCACAGTAGATACCTGTGGTCTAAATTCAATTATACCTTCAAGTATAGTTATAATTTTAGATAAGCAAAGGAGAAAGGCTGAAAATAAAATTTGCCATGAAGTAAACAATTAATTGCTCAACAATGTACGGCAGGTCATACTGTAATGTTAAGCATTTCTCTCTCTTTAGGAGTTTGATCATCAAAAATGTAATTTCTAAAATGCATGCACAGATGTATTTTAATAACTTTGTTTATATTCAGGACTTTATGTATGTGTTTACATTTAAATTCATTTTCCAAACTAACCTGTTGAGAACCAAACTGGGCAAGCGGCTATAGACAGAAAATGCTGGTGTAACTCAGCGGGACAGGCAGCATCTCTATGGAGAAGGAATGGGTGACGTTTCGGATCAAGACCCTTCTTCAGACTGATGTCAGGGGAGTGGGCAGGTCAGAGATAGAATGTAGTCAGAGACGGTAAGACTGGTGGGAGAACTGGGAAGGAGTAGGGGATGGAGGGATAGGGAAAGCAAGGGCTATTTGAAGTTAGAGAGTCAATGTTCATTCCGCTGGGGTGTAAGCTACCCAAGCGAAATATGAGGTGATGTTCCTCCAACTTGCGCTGTACCTCACTCTGACAATGGAGGAGGCGTGGGCCAGAAACGTCAGATTGGGAATGGGTGGGGGAGTTAAAGTGCTGAGCAACCGGATAATCAAGTTGGTTAAGGCGGACTGAGCGGAGGTGTTCAGCGAAACGATCGCCGAGCCTGCTCTTGGTCTCGCGAATGTACAGAAATTGACACCTGAAACAGTGGATACAGTAGATGAGGTTGGAGGAGGTGCAAGTGAACCACTGCCTTACCTGAAAAGACTGTCGGGATCCTTGGATGGAGTCGAAGGGGGGAGGTAAAGGGACAGGTGTTGCATCTCCTGCAGTTGCAGGGGAAAGTACCTGGGGAGGGGATGGTTTGGGTGGGAAGGGACGAGTTGACCATGGAGTTGCAGGGTCCACAGTCTCTGCGGAGAGCAGAAAGGGGTGGAGATCAAAAGATGCAGGCAGTAGTGGTATCCCTTTGCAGGCGGCTAAAGTGTTGGAGGAATATATGCTGTATGTGACGGCTGATAGGGTGGAAGGTGAGGACAAGGGGGACTCTGTCCTTGTTGCAAATGGGGGGAGGGGGAAGCAAGAGCGGAGTTGATGGATATCGAGGAGACCCCAGTGAGAGCCTCATTTATAACGGAAGAGGGGAACCCCCATTTCGTAAAGAATGAGGACATCTCCGATGATCTAGTATGGAAAACTGTATCCTGGGCGCAGATGCAGTGTGGACGGAGGAATTGGGAGTAGGGGGATAGAGTCTTTACAGGAACCACGGTGGGAAGAAGTGTAGTCTAGATGGCTATGGGAGTCTGTAGGTTTGTAGTAGATATCGGTCAATAGTTTGTCTCCTATGATGGAGATGGTGAGATCCAGAAACAGTAGGGAGATGTCAGAGATGATCCAAGTGGGCAAGTGGGTATTTTGTATTTAACATTTAACCTTTCCTACTCCCTCCTTTCAATGCTCATTCCTCTGTTCTACTCCATCCCTTTCCCCCTATCCCTTGCACTGCCCCTCTCCTTCTCACTCTCCTCATCACTCGCCTTCCTCCACTTCCCATTCCTCTTCCCTATCTGCTAATCGTGTCCTCCTTCCATATCCTCTTCCTTGTCCAGCATCCCTTTCCACATCCCCACTGATTGAATTTGGTAGAAATTTCATAGGGTAATGAATTTTGGAAATCAATACACAAGAGTACTTTCAGGATAGACATTTATGGAACTTTCGATATTAGGTGGATCAAGGGACATGTGGTTAACCTAGGAAAATGGTGCTGTGATGAAAATCAGAAATGATCTTATTGAATGGCAGAGCAGACTTCAGAGTCTAGTTGGCAGAACATTGCTTATATTAGTTTATGTTCATATATCCTTGAGTAATCAAGGCTGCCTTTGTTGATCTGATTTGGTAAATCTCTGAAGATAAAAGTAATCAGCAATTATTGCAACAGGTTTCTTACACGTTTCTTGCAAGAGTGGTGAATTTGTGGAATTCATTGCCACATAAAGCCGTAGAGGCCAAGTCAATGGATATTTTTAAGGCAGAGATAGATAGATTCTTGATTGATATGGGTGTCAGAGGTTATGGGCAGGATAATGGGGTCGAGAGGGGGAAGATAGTTCAGCCATGATTGAATGGTGGAGTAGACCTGATGGGCTAAATGGCCTAATTCTGCTCCTATCATTTATGAACTTATGAATAGATTTCTTCCCTTTAGAATATAGAATTAAAAAAAAAAACAAGATTTGGAAATGGATGTTTTAACTTTTCTGAAGAGGTAAATTACTTCATAGATGAAAGGAATGCAATTCATGATTTCTGTTTTTTTTAATAATATCCAATAAAGCATGTATCATTTTGTAATTCATGTATAACGTGATATAATAAAAGTCCTAGTGAATAGATCGTTAATCAGTTTGAAAATGGTGGGAAAGATGCTCCATGTGGCCAGAATGATTGCATTTTTCTTCTTGAATTTAGACATTTACATAAAATCACATTTGTGTATCGAACAAGAAGGTATAAGAACAAGAACAAGGTCAAGATTAACCTTTGAGAAGCATGCCTTTGGCCACAGCAGAAACATGTGTCCAGTTCAGTGTCACACCCTAGATAGAATATAAATGCTTCACAGAGAGAGTACTGATCTATTATGATTCCAGGGATGGAGGACTTTAGTTATTGGGATACACCAAGGTTATTCTCCGTGGAAGAAAGGAGATGACAAGGGATTCTAATAGAGGTTTTTTAAGAGCATGAATGGGAGACAGAATAGCCATGGAGAATGAAATTAGGCCTTTCAGCCCAACATGTCCATGCCGACCAAGATGTTCATCAATGCTAGTTCCATTTTCTTGCATTTAACCCATATCCCTCTGAACCTTTCCTTTCTATGTACCTGCCAAAATGTCTATTTAAATGTTGTTATTGTAGCTGCCTCAACCATTTCTTCTGGCAACCTGTTCCATATACCCACACGCAGTGTGAAATGTTTGCTCCTCAGGCTTCTTTCCCCTCAGTTTAAACCTATGCCCTCTAGTACTTGATTCCCCATCATGTAAAAATGACACTGCATTCACCTCATTTATTTCCTTCATTATTTTATACACCACTATCAAATCAGTAATACTTATAGGCCAATAACTATTAATGAAAATGAAGTTAGTTATTGTCCTATAGCATTAATGTGTATAGGTCATTTAGATACTACTTTGGCATAAGGCTTAGAAACATAGAAAATAGGTGCAGGTGTAGGCCATTCGGCCCTTCGAGCCTGCACCGCCATTCCATATGATCATGGCTGATCATCCAACTCAGTATCCTGTACCTGCCTTCTCTCCATACCCCCTGATCCCTTTAGCCACAAGGGCCACATCTAACTCCCTCTTAAAAATAGCTTGATTTTTGTGGTTGAGCACTCATCCTGATGTTATAGCATATACTTTGTGTTTTAACAGTAATTCACCCCATAGTCTCGTACACTCCAAGGAATGAAGTCCTAGCCTGTCCAATTCCTCCCTGGAACTCTCAAGCCCTAACATCCTCATAAATCTTTTCTGCACTCTTTCAGCTTAATGGAATTGTTCTCATAGCATGGTGACCAAAACCAAACACAATACTCCAAGGCTTAACCAATATTGCAGCCAGAACTCCTGCATTTATTTCTTCAAATTTCCAGTGCTCTTGGATATTCCTGATCAACACCAGAGATTTATTTACCTTTATACATTGCCACGTCGACTGTGATGCAGACTATCCCCAAGACATTCCCATTGATTTTCTTGAGTTCCCTAATCTTAATTTCTTTCTCCATGGTAAAAATAATGAAGAAATGTTGATTAAAGATATGTCACAGATCCCGTAGCTTCATTCATACTGGGAAATTGTATTCATTGGTGAAAAGATCAAAAACAAGGGATCATTAAATGAAAGTAATTGGCAAAAGAACCAAATGTGACACCAGAAGGAATTTTTTTTTGCAGAGAACAGTCAGGATCTGGAAGGCAGTTTCAGAGGGTTGCAGGGAAGGTAGATTTGGCAGCAGCATTCAACATGGAGATAACCATATAACCATATAACAATTACAGCACGGAAACAGGCCACCTCGGCCCTACAAGTCCGTGCCGAACAACATTTTTTCCCTTAGTCCCACCTGCCTGCACTCATACCATAACCCTCCATTCCCTTCTCATCCATATGCCTACCCAATTTATTTTTAAATGATACCAATGAACCTGCCTCCACCACTTCCACTGGAAGCTCATTCCACACCACTACCACTCTCTGAGTAAAGAAGTTCCCCCTCATGCTACCCCTAAACTTCTGTCCCTTAATTCTGAAGTCATGTCCTCTTGTTTGAATCTTCCCTATTCTCAAAGGGAAAAGCTTATCAACATCAACTCTGTCTATCCCTCTCATCATTTTAAAGACCTCTATCAAGTCCCCCCTTAACCTTCTGCGCTCCAGAGAATGGAGATCGATAAGTGTAATCTTACATTTTGGCTTTGAATGCTCCAGTCTTCTGGGCTGTGGGTAATAATTGGGCTATAGTTCTTGGGCTCTTGCCTTTAATCATTGGCTGTCACAGGAACAGGTAACTCAACATGCAGGCTCCACGTGTCCACCAGGCCACTTTCTGCACTACATAAAATACTGTAAGTCCCTAATATAACAGTTGTCAGTAGAACCCAAAATTAACATGGGGCGAGACTGACTAATCAAAATCCCACACAATAATAATAACAATACAATGAATAGTCACATAATAATAACTATAGCATTAATATATTGTATAGTATTATAAATTTTACAAAACTAAATACAATGCAATACACTAACATTACATAAATATACACATGGGAGGGTAGGGGGAGGAATACAGGACTGGTTGAGAGCGAAAATCCGTGACTGCTCTTACATTGAGCTGCTGCAAACCCAATGGCCTCATTTTGGGTTAAAACGGTGGCACGCCAAACAGGCTATCTCTAGCTGTGATGCATTCCCTCTGCACTGCCACTGCATTAAGGAGTCGACGTGAATCTTTGTTTTGAAATCTCCAGAACAAGAAGCAGAGGGTGGAATGGGATCCACAGGGAAGCCAGGGAATTCGAAGTTCTCACTGACTCAATTCCGCTCTCACCCCACAAGATACACGCTGTTGACTAGCATAATTAGATAACCCTTTTCCGATTCAAAAACATTCAAGTCAATGCTGACTCAAAAGCATATTATTTTAATTTTGCTTTCCAGGTATAAACATAATATCATTAGCAGTTTAATTCAAATGAATGAAATTTGAAGAGCCAATATCCAGACAGATTGTTGTCAAATCAAGCTCTCCCTGGACCATTTCACGAATAGGTTTTTACTTCAATTTAATAAATAGAAACATAGAAAATAGGTGCAGGAGTAGGCCATTCGGCTCTTCGATATGATCATGGCTGATCATCCAACTCAGTATCCCATCCCTGCCTTCTCTCCATACCCCGTGACCCCTTTAGCCACAAGGGCCACATCTAACTCCCCCTTAAATATAAACCAATGAACTGGCCTCAACTACCTTCTGTGGCAGAGAATTCCACAGATTCACCACTCTCTGTGTAAAAAATGATTTTCTCATCTCGGTCTTAAAAGACTTCCCTCTTATCCTTAAACTGTGGCCCCTAGTTCTGGACTTCCCCAACATCGGGAACAATCTTCCTGCATCTAGCCTGCCCAACCCCTTAATGGCAGTTTCTATAAGGATCGTTGATTTGTGATTTTTGGGGGGTATATCTTACCTGCGCTTTCGTTTACATTGTCTCATCTAATTATTCGTTACATTCAGAATTTCCCTTTCAGATTCCAAATGAATCATGTCGGAAATCACAAAAGTAAACTAGCTCGTTTATGAAAATAACTAATATAATGCAACTGGTAGCTAAAAATATATCAATAATAATTGAAGTGATTATTTTAAAAAGCGAACATATCGAAGAAGATATAGTTGTACACAAGAATAACCGTGGACCCAAATCAATGAAACAACTCGCAGCGAGATCTGCATTAGAGGCCACGATAAAAGCTCCCTGTGCAAATTTTTTCTCTCTCACCCGCAGTTGTTTGATGTTGTTGTGGCCGAGGTAGAGTTTTCTGGTATCCGTTGGAATGGCTTTAGGCACAGAAGTAACTCTGTAGCATTGCACTGATTTGAAGGAATCACAAACACATCTTGTGGGGCAATCGCCATGGCATGTAATCAGAAAAGATAACATAGAAAAATAAAACAATAATAACATTTTTTGGGGCTTCAAGATCTACCAGTATTGATTACTAATGGTCCAGAATACACGGATGTCAATACAGAAACCGTTCTGCTTTCGCTGGAAAAATCCCAATCTCCGAAAATGTCTTTTCTATCTCTCCCTTTTAAACTTGGCGACTCGCGTGCGACTGTGGCTCTGATTGGAAACATCGATCAAAGAAAAGAACCGTATTATCTTGCCAAAAAAGTAAATTCTTTGTAGCAAAAAGAAAAGCCAGACGCAGACAATAGTATATTACCCTGATATTTGCAAAGACGCACAGTACTCATATAAACGCTGTCGCAAAATTACTCAATTGTCTATTGTGTAGGATGTCCATCAGCAAACAGGAGGTTTATTTTTGGTTTTCTTTTTCGGCTCGGGCCTGTTTTTGCTGCCGCGTTGAGATAACACCACTTTGTATAGTTACAATGATATTACATTCCAGGTCCTCGCTGTCGTTTCTAACCCGCTGATGTAAACAAAAGCTCAATAACATTTGTTGCCACAGGTGGCTAGGGACTCCAAGGTGAGTTCACGATCTTTAAGATAAGAGGAAACGAATGCGTATTTAACATTTTAAAGAGAAAATACCTATTTTTAAACCCTAGGTAGATTTAAAATTGTTTAGGGTATAGCAAAATACTGGGCATGTTACCTGTCTTTGCTAAGATGCTTTGTCATATATTGGATTCCGACCTAAACTAGGAAGCAGAATAAGAAAGCAAGCTTCATTCTTCCCAACACACCCGCTGTGTGCTCAAGAGAGCAACTTTGCAATGTTTAGTTAATTCCTAATGTTGATTAGTCAAATGTTCCAACTAATTGCCTGTTGACTATTAAATTTGTCCTTTTAAAAATTAGGCCAATGTGTACAATAATCCAAGTATTAAAATCTAATCGTACCCCATAGCCATATTGTGGTGACTTTATAATTAAACCTTGTGGCATATGATTGTATCATTGTGCTTGCTTTACAACAGTTTCACATATGAAAGGTTGCAGTGCAAAAAAAAACAATCAAAATAGTGACATGTTTCTGCATTTTTTAATATTATTTTCTGTTCAAAACATCTTTGCCACAGAACTATGGTCTATAAAACCTTTTCTCTTCAGTAAGGATCCCATCTGTATTAACAATATTGATAATAGTGCTTAAGGATGAATTCCAGATCTTAGAAACTGGGCACACGAAGGCAAATGTATATGAAAATGGAATTGTGCAAATTCAGTAGCATTAGAATGCTGTAGGATTGGGGAAGAGGAAGGGCTTGGTTGGTATTTATGCAAAAGCAAATCAGTTCTAGTCTCTTTAATTGTACTGATCCCAAAGCCTTTTCCTTTTTGCAACCTGTACAGTCTTCAAATCTATGTATGGTTTCTGCCTCCATCTAAATTCTCAAATTGTATTTGTGAAAGTTGTTCCTGTGCTCTTTAATGCAAATATTCCATAGTCGTAAATCAATGGGATCTTCATTTTTAATCTCCCCCAAATTAGTTGTAGTCCAGCTCTCCAAGTCACAATTTCCCTTTCCTCCATGAATCCGATTTTCCTGAACCTACATCTTTTTCAAAATTTGATTCCACTCCCTCGTGCACTTTTGAACATCATGAAGCACATCCTTTGCTCTTATGGTCATTAAATTACTATCTCTCCCTTGCCTGGTGTCATTGTCAATTCTCTCTTCAGATGTAATTTCTCATCTTCAGTCATCACCTCCAATTTTAATTAATTGTTCTCGACCTCTCTACCCTTGATCAGTATGACCCATCTCCAAGTTTATTTTGCTTTCAAACCTCCACTGTTAGGTGCCTTTACACCTTCTAAATCAACGACCATCTCGACAACAGCAAATTTGTTCTTGAGGGCACTTTAGGTATAAACATGAAATGCAATAAAACATTAAATGCAATAAAATTAAATTAAACACAAACCGACCTTCCTTCTATTGACCCCATTTGTACCTCATGCTGCCTCGGCAAGGCCAGCAGCATAGAAACATGGAAACATAGAAAATAGGTGCAGGAGTAGGCCATTCGGCCTTTCGAGCCGGCACCGCCATTCAATTTGATTATGGCTGATTATCCAAAATCAGTACCCTGTTCTGGTTGTTTCCCCATATCCCTTCATTCCCTTAACCCTAAGAGCTAAATCTTACTGTCTCTTGAAAAATCATAATCATAATAACGAGTCGTCACACCTTGACCACCCCCTCTTCTCCCCTCTCCCATCAGGCAAAAGGTATAGAAGTGTGAAAACACACACCTCCAGGGGCAGTTCCCAGCTGTTATCAAGCAACTGAATCATCCTACCACAACCAGAGAGCAGTGCTGGACTATTATCTGCCTCTTTGGTGACCTTTGGACTTTATCCTTGATTGAACTTTGCTGGCTTTACCTTGTACTAAACGTTATTCCCTTATCATGTATCTATACACTGTAAATGGCTCGATTGTAATCATGTGTATTTTTCTGCTGGCTGGATAGCACACAACAAAAGCTTTTCACTGTACCTCGGTACCACACGTGACAAAACTAAACTGAACTGAACTGGTCCTCAACTGTTATCCAAAGTATCCAAAGATAACGATATTTCTCAACACTCCCTCATAACTAATTTTGAATTTCACTGAAGATATTTATCTTGGTCCTACGCTTCTAACAATGACACCCAAGCAAAGCTCTTCACAAACATTGTTGATCTTATTACTTTTAGAAGATTGTTTATTCAATACCCTCTCTTAAATAAGGCACAATTTTGTCCAACTAAACATGTGGAAGAACAAAAAAAGCAATTGGCTTTAACCCTGCTAGAAATTCCTAAGCCTTGTTAATTTTTAATGTTTAATTTTATCACCTATCCCTCTCTAAAGTTTAACCAGACTTTTTGCAGACATCATCCTATTTGACTCTGAACTGTATTAAAAACGCTTTATCCATAACATAAAAATTGCCAAATTGTACCTCTGTGGCATTGCCACCTTTCTCTCTACTTCAGCTTGTCTGTCAACGAAGCTGTCAATCATGCCTTTACTACCTGCCTTTTTCAACTATTACAAGTGGGGCTGGGGATAGAAGAAGGGCTATGTTAGCATTTCTAGTTCACAACCATCATTGTTTCAAAACTCACCCAAAACATTGCCTGTTGATGTAAATTATATTTCATTTCCCCCAATAACTTAAGTTTGTACCCCCACCCCAAAGCCTTGTTCTTATGATCTTACTCCTATTTGGATGGCTTTCTCTAGCCCCACAATGCTCTAATAACACTGCATTCCTCCAAACCTGACCTCTTGAAAATTCCAAAGTCCTTTTGGTGAACATGCATCAGCCATTGAGGCATTAAGCCCTGGAATTCCCTAATCTTCAGCCTCTTCATCTTTCTTCCTTTACAACTTTCCTTGGTATACCCTTTAAACCAAGCTTTAAATCATCCTTTCAATTATTTCTGTCTGACTCGCGGTTAACTTTTGTCCAATTATTTTCCCATTAAATGCCTTTGCACATTTGATCTATTTTATGATTGAATTGCATTTATACACATGGGCACAGTTTATTGAACACATTTTTTTGAAACAAGCATTAATCTATGGGTGATGAGGCAGTGACTAATAATTATAACCAAATCATGAACTGAGCAGTTTAAAGCAGGAATGTTGCTGAAAATTTCAGGATATACTGTTCTCTAACCTCTTTGATCCACTTTCTGTTGTATTTTTAACTAATAGCATGTAGGCCGCTGAGTTTGTTGAAATGGGTGATCATATTAAACAGTGCCTATCTGCCTCATGTATAATTGCCAAATCTTAGAAATCTGTGGGCATGAAAAGAGGTAATTTGTCCCATTGTCTGTGATCACATCTTTAATGGGATTTGGTACTTGAATCACACCCATTCTTTGCTACGACATAGCCAATTTGGCCTAACATGCAGCACATAAAAGTCTGTTTCAAATCCACATGAACCACATGAAATACACCACTCTTTATATGCTTTAACCTATTATTAATTATATAATGGTAACAGTTCTCTGTTCCTTGCAGTTTTAATATCTGCATTGCTGAGTTAGGAAAAGAGTTACCTTAAACAATCTCTAATTTAATGCTGGCTGAAACTGGATGCACATTGACTAACCTAGCAGGCTGTGCATGTACAGCCATTCAGATTCAGCTGCAGATTCAGGTTAGTTTATTGTTACATGTACCAGACTGCAATCAAATTCCTTGTTTGAATGAAGCTCGTAGAGTACACAGTGTACATGGTAATGATAAATACAGCAATAAATGGAATGACAAATATAAAACAGCAGAACGGTGCAAATATTGCAGTGAAGTAGTTTACAAAATGCTATAGTGCAATAACAAACATTCCCACCTACTTCAAAAGGGTAACTATTGTACGTTTAGTTTTGAGATACAGCATGGAAACAGACCCTTCGGCCCACCGAGTTCACACTGACCAACCTACACACAGGCACAATTTACATTTATACCAAGCCAATTAATCTACAAACCTGTAGGTCTTTGGTGTGTGGGAGGAAACGGAAGATCTTGGAGAAAACCCATGCAGGTCACGGGGAGATCGTAAAAACTGTACAGACAGCACCCTTAGTCAGGTTCGAACCCCGGTCACCAGCGCTGTAAATGCTTTAACCAGCAACTCTATCGCTGCGCCACAGTGCCACCAAGAAAAGCATGGTGATCTGCCTCAATGATTACCATCCAGTCGCACTTATGTCCACCATCATTAAGTGCTTTGACAGGTTGGTGAATCCACAAATCAACTCCTACCTCAGAAATGATCTGCTTCCACTTCAATTTGACTATCATCACAACAGGTCAACAGCAAATGCTGCTCAATGCTCTCCACTCGGATCTGGAACAACTGGATAACAGGAACACAAACATTAAGCTGTTGTTCATTGTCAACAGCTTGGTGTTTGACACAATTATCCCTTCCATATGCACTACCAAACTCCAAGAATTTGGCCTCAGTTCCTCCCCCTGCTAATGGATCTTTGATTTCCTCAACAGCAAACATTATTCAATGCAGATAAGTACCAACACTGACCATCAACACAGGTACATCTCAAAGCTACATGCATAGCCCTCAACTATGGTCTCTTTACACACATGACATTATGGCTAAGCACACCTTCAATGCGGTAGTCAAATTTGCCAATGACACTGTTGTTGAATCACAAGTGGTGATGAGTCAGCGTGCAGGACAGTAATAGAGCACATGATTGAGTGGTGCCGCAACAATAACCACTCTCCCAACGTCAACAAAACCAAAGAAGTAGAACTTGACATCAAAAAGAGGAAGTCAGGAGACCACATGCTAGTTTTCATTGGTGTCAGCAGTTGAGAGAGTTAGCAGCTTCATATTCCTGGGCCTAGCACAAAGATGTAATCACGAAGAAGCCACGGCAGCACCTCTACTTTCTGAGAAGCTTAAAGAGATTTGACGTGACACCAAATAGTCTAACAAATTTCTAAAGAAGCAGTGTAGAAAGTATCCTGATTGGTTATAGCAATTCTATTGCACTGGACACAAGGCTGCAGAGTGTGGTTAACAGCTCAGTCCATCACGGGCACAGCCATTCCCACCATCAAAAGCATTTACATGAGGAACAGCTTCAAGAAGGCAGCATGCAACATCAAGGAACCCCGTCATCCAAGCCATGGCTTCTTACTGCAACGTTCGGGCAGAACATGTAGAACCTCACAGTTCCACAACTAGGGCAGCACAGTGGTGCAGAGGTAGAGTTGCTGCTTTATGGCAGCTGACTCTCAGTGTGTATAAGGGTCTCAACCCGAAAAGTCACCTGTTCCTTTTCTCCAGAGATGTTGTCTGACCCGCTGAATTACTCCAGCTTTTTGTGTCTATCTTCAGCTTAAACCAGCATCTGCAGTTCCTTTCTGCACAACATTAATCCTACCTCGACTACATAACACTACGGAACACTTCTTTCAAAACTATGGACTTGATTTCAAGTTGTGTCTTGCATAATGTATTGTTTATTTGTACAGTCTCTTTTCTTTTCAATGTTTTGTGGAACGTGTATTTTATGAAAATTTTATGTTTTCATGTTTCATCGGAGTCTAATTGCCTATGATTCTGCTGTTAGCAAGATTTTCGTTCTACCTGTACCTCATTGTACTTATGCATATGACTTCACGACTTGATTATTTCTGGTTTCTAATATCAGTTGATGAAAAAAAGATTAAATCCTAAAAAGGGACTATGGATTCCAAACTGCTTTAAGAAGAATATTGGATGAAATATATTCAATATAATGTATGACCCCAACATAATTAAAAAATGTGTTTACATTTTAGTCTTCATCATGTCAGGTAAAACATCACTCTTTGATCATTGTAAGCTGAAGATGGCAGCTAAACACTTTGATGATGTTAGGTATTGTTCAGGGAATACAGAATATATATTCCAAAAGGACATTGAGCAAGAACTTTTAAAATGTTCAAAAGTAACCCCAGTTCCTATAATGTGTAAGAAAGAACTGCAGATGCTGGTTAAAATCGAAGGTAGACACAAAATGCTGGAGTAATTCAGCGGGTGAGGCAGCATCGCTGGTGAGAAGGAATGGGTGGCGTTTCGGGTCAAGACCCTTCTTCAGACTGATGTCAGGGGAGGGGGCGGGATTAAGATAGAATGTAGGTGGAGACAGTAAGACTGGTGGGAGAACTGGGAAGGAGAAGGGGATGGAGAGAGAAAGTAAGGGCTATCTGAAGTTAGAGAAGTCAATGTTCATACTGCTGGCGTGTAAACTACCCAAGCGAAATATGAGGTGCTGTCCCTCCAATTTGCGCTGGGCCTCACTCTGACAATGGAGGAGGCCCAGGGCAGAAAGGTCAGATTGGAAATGGGAGGGGAAGTTGAAGTGCTGAGCCACCGGGAGATCAGGTAGGTTAAGATGGGCTGAGCGGAAGTTTTCAGCGAAACGATTGCCGAGCCTGCACTTGGTCTTGCCGATGTAGAGAAGTTGGCACCTGGAACAGCGGATACATTAGATGTGATTGGAGGAGGTGCAACTGAACCTCTGCCTCACCTGGAAAGACTATTTGGGTCCTTGGATGGAGTCGAGGGGGGAGGTAAAGGGACAGGTGTTGCATCTCCTGCGGTTGCAGTGGAAAATACCCGAGGAGGGGGTGGTTTGGGTGGGAAGGGACGAGTTGACCAGAGATTTACAGAGGGAACGGTCTCTGCGGAAAGCAGAAAGGGGTGTAGATGGGAAGATGTGGCCAGTAGTGGGATCCCATTGGAGGTCGTGAAAATGTTGGAGGATTATATGCTGCATGGGGTGGAAGGTGAGGACAAGGGGGAGTCAGTCCTTGTTACAAATAGGAGGAGGGGGAGTAAGAGCGGAGCTGTGGGATATGGAGGAGACCCTAGTGAGAGCCTCATCTATAATGGAAGATGGGAACCCCCATTCCCTAAAGAATGGGGACATCTCCGATGCCCTGGTATGAAACCTCATCCTGGGTGCAGATGCAGCGTAGACGGAGGAATAGGGAGTAGGGGATAGATGGAAATTGGCTGGTTCTGCAGTTATGGAAGAAACGAGGGCTTTAAGACCGTCCTGGTGGGAGATGGAGGTGCAGAGTGACTGGACATCCATAGTAAAGATGAGGGAGTGGGGACCTGGAAAATGGAAGTCATTGAGGAGACAAAGAGCGTGTGAAGTGTCTTGGACATAGGTGGGGAGGGATTGGACTAGGGGGGGATAGGATGGAGTCGAGGTATGTGGAAATTAATTTGGTGGGACATGAACAAGCAGAAACAATGGGTCTGCCAGGACAGTTCTGTTTGTGGATTTTGGGGAGAAGATAAAATCGGGCCGTGCGGGGCTGGGGAACGATAAGGTTGGAGGCTTTACAGGGCAGAGAGCTGGAAGTGATAAAATCAGTAATAGTGCTTGAGATTAAGGCCTGGTGCTCGTTTGTGGGGTCACGGTCCGAGCACAAGTAGGAGGAGGTGTCTGAGAGTTGTTGCCTGGCCTTAGTTCTCAGTCTCAGCGCACCCAGTCTGGCGTGTTGACCTCTACCGAACTCTCAGACACCCCCTCCCACTTGTGCTTCGACTATGACCCCACAGATGAGCACCAGGATGCTTGTTAAGTCTGAGAGCAGCATGATCTGCAAGAGATCTGAGAAAAGCATTGTTAAAATAAGTTACTGAGTGTTGATTCAAGTAGGCTATGCTACAGATCTAATTTTGTGGGCTAATGGATGTTTTCAATGAGAATTAGACAAATATTCACATTGAACGAAAGCTTAAGATTGGTGGAGGGAGGCAGGGAATGAAAATTGCTGAGGAGAAAAGACGCTAAGCATGTTGGATGGCCATATCCTACTCCGGTTAGAAGAGGCAGACTCGGGAGCACCATGCTGCGGAATGTTCCAATCCATCCCGACGCCAAAGTTTCCATCAACCGGACGAGAGGGCTTGAACAGCAGGCTGTCGGCAGCAGCAAATGCGGAGTGTTCAGCCACAACCACGTGTGAACAATGGAGGAAGATGACTGAACTTTATTGCCTTCCATCACAGTGAGGAATGTTGATTCCACTGTGGTGGATGTTTATGTTAAACTTTATTTTATGTGCTGTGTGTATTTTTGTTTTTCACTTAGTATATGGCTGTATGGTAACTCTAATATCACCATACCACAATTGGTTCATGTGACAATAAATGTGAACTTGAACTTGAACTCGAACCCAGTGGTCCACATGTGTGGCAATGTTGCTACACCAGCAACACAAAATGTATAGACTGGCATTAAAAATATATTATGACTATTTATGCCATATATAATATATAAATCATCTTCTTTGTGATAAATACAATTATCTTTGTCTGTGAAATGCTTTGGCATACAAGACGTAAAACGCGCATATGTTTCAGCAGCAATGAAACGTATTGTGGAGAGTGGGGCAGAAAGCTGCAGGAACTGGGCAGACGCCAACGGATCGTTCAGTCGAGTGAAAAGCGTCAACCCCAATGTAACCTGGAGAATCATATCTTGAAAAGAGCAACTGTCTAACTGCAAAACTATGATGACAATAAATCATTCACTGCTGCAAACTTTCAGGAAGTGCGGACGGTTGACTGGCGCACGGAACTGTTGCACCACAGGAGTAATCGGGATAAACTTCTATCAAAGGTTTGCGGGTCCGCCGGTTAATCCGTTGCAGACGGACGATCCGTTTGCAGCAAAGAACACAACCCGCGGATCACATTGGGAAACACCCATTACTTGTCATAAGGAATAGAGGACGACTTCGCAGCGGTCGGGGGTATAGCTCAGTGGCAGAGCATTTGACTGCAGATCAAGAGGTCCCCGGTTCAAATCCGGGTGCCCCCTTTATTGGTGTTTTCACAACTTTGCATTTCAGTTTTGTGTCCAACTACGTTTAAATTACAACCCCCTCGTGTAAAATGAACCAAAGCTCAAATACTATAATACAATATCCACTCATTTAAATTTTAGTTTGGTCTTAAAATGGGATTTTGCGCGTGTTATGTCCTGGAAATAACGTTAGCTGTATTCCTTGGTAGATAAAAATGCTGGAGAAAGTCAGCGGGTGAGCGAAGGAAATAGGCGACGTTTCGGGTCGAGACTCGTAGCCGTATTCCTAGTATTTTGCCAAGCCTAGAATTGCATTATTCCCCCCCTGTTGGATTGGCCTGTACAAGGGTCCCGATCCGAAACGACACCAATCCATGTTAACCAGAGCCTGACCTGACCTGACCAGACCAGACCCGCTGAGTTACTCCAGCTCCACCACCCTCTGTGCTCGCTGTTTTTGTGTAAACCGGCATCCGCAGTTCCTTGTTTCCACTATTACTGCACATTTATTTCTGGACACTGGCGTCGTATCGAAGAAAATAAGCGAAAATAAAGAAACTTAGAAACGGCTGTGCCCTTATTACAAGTACCCGTTTACGTGTGAATATGATTTTAAATAAAAATAAAAATGTGCAATAGTAGACAATACAAATGATAGCTGTAAATCTACAGAATACAGGGAATTCTAAGGTACACAAAAATGCTGGAGAAACTCAGCGGGTGCAGCAGCATCTATGGAGCGAAGGAAATAGGTAACGTTTCGGGCTGAACCCCTTCTTCAGACTGTTTAAGAAGGAACTGCAGATGCTGGAAAATCGAAGGTACACAAAAAAAGCTGGAGAAACTCAGCAAGTGCAGCAGCATCAGACTGAAGAAGGGTTTCGGCCCCAAAACGTTGCCTATTTCCTTCGCTCCATAGATGCTGCTGCACCCTTCTTCAGACTGATGGGAGGTGGGGGGGGGGGGGGGGGGAAGGAGGAAAAGGAGGAGGAGCCCGAGGGCGGGGAGGATGGGAGGAGACAGCTCGAGGGTTAAGGAAGGGGAGGAGACAGCAAGGGCTAACAAAATTGGGATAATTCAATGTTCATGCCAACCGGACGCAAGCAACCCAGGCGGAATATGCGGTGCTGTTCCTCCAATTTCCGATGTTGCTCACTCTGGCAATGGAGGAGACCCAGGACAGAGAGGTCGGATTGGGAATGGGAGGGGAAGTTGAAGTGCTGAGCCACCAGTAGTTCAGGTAGGTTATTGCGGACTGCGCGGAGGTGTTCGGCGAAACGATCGCCCAACCTCCGCATAGTCTCACCGATGTAAATCAGCTGACATCTAGAGCAGCGGATGCAGTAGATGAGGTTGGAGGAGATACAGGTGAACCTTTGTCGCACCTGGAACGACTGCTTGGGTCCTTGAATGGAGTCGAGGGGGGAGGTGAAGAGACAGGTGTTGCATTTCTTGCGGTTGCAACGGAAAGTGCCCGGGGAGGGGGTGGTACGGGAGGGAAGGGAAGAATTGACAAGGGAATTCTAAACTAGGATATCAGCAGGGGCCGCGGAACGTTTTTGAAAGTGGGGGGGCTGAGCGATCATTGATCATCGGCCTCAGCGGTACCGGGGGGAGGATGGCACAATTATTATTTATTGTTGTTGCTCGATCTCCAAACACTGGGGGATAATAGAGGCCATCTCCCAACTCAAAAAGTGGGGGATCTATCCCCCATCCCCTCCCCCCGGGATCGACGCCAGTGCCTTCCACGGTATAGAAAATTTGACAATCTTTTTATAATGTTATAATTTCAACCCGTTGGCGTGGGCCACCACTGTGTGGTGGTGGGGGGAGGTGTGTGGGGTGGGAGGGTTGTGGCGGGGGGGGGGGGGGAGGGTCGGGGGGGGTGGGGACGTGGACGGGTGAGAATGGTGTGGGGGGGAGGGGGTGTAGAGGGGAGGGGTGTGTGTGGGGGGAGGGGTGTGGGGGGGGGGGGGTGTGTGTGGGGAGGAAGGGGGGGGGATGGGGGGTGTGGGGAGGCGTGGTAGGGTGGTGGGGTGGGTGGGGGGGGGGGTGGAGGAGGGGGTCTGTGGGTGTGTGAGGAGGGGGTCTGTAAGTGTGCGGAGTGTGGGAGGGGTGTGTGGTGTGTGGGAGGGGTGTGTGTGGGAGGGATGGGAGGTGTGTGGGAGGGGGTGTGGGGGTTGGGGTTATGGGGCAGGGTGTGTGTGTGGGGAAGGGTGTGTGGAGAAGGGGGGGGGGGGGGGGGGGGGGAGGGAGGGGGCTCCCATCCCCGGCTGCACACTGCGGGATCCCAGCTCATCATGGTGGTCGCCACAGCTGCCCGCGGATACAGCCCCGCCCGCTCGCGGCCACAGCACCCACACGCCCGCGGGCACAGCCCCCGCCCGCCCGCGGACACAGTCCCCGCCCACACTCTGCTCACTCCGCTCCTTCAGCTTTATTCTTCCCGCCGGTGATTGACAGCAGGTGCCGGAAGGGGTGTCGCCGTCCCGGCAAATGACAGGAGAGAAGACCAATAACGTTTGTAATATTTCACCGATCAGAAGAAAACTTGATGCACTTGCAGCACAGGAGAATGGCGAGTAAGGTGGCAAAAAATCGTAGAGTTATTGGGTACCGTTTCCGCGCAAATTAAAAAACAACGCAAACCGGAAGAGGACAAGATGAGAGTTATATAAGTATACTAGACTGTGGGACCGGTTGGGTCCCAGCATCACACGGGAGGGCTGGTCCCTCAATGCAATATATCGACATCCGACAGCGGGCCACCAAGGGAGGAATATGCCAATTCTCGCTGTCGAGCACGACGTGAGGAGGGTACTGACACGGGTGAACACTGAGAAAAGCTGCAGGCCCCGATGGCATCTCGGGGCGAGTACTCAAGTCCTGTGCTACGCAGCTAGCTCCAGTGCTCACTACATTATTCAACCTCTCCCTGGACAAGTCCGGTCCCTGCCTGCTTCAAAAAATCCATCATTGTACCGGTACCAAAAAAGCCTGCCTGAGACTACCGTCCGGTGGCCCTTCCGGTAGTCATGAATGCTTTGAAGGCTGGTGATTCACAGGGAGGGGGGGGAGGGACCTGATGGTTGATGGGGACTCTGCCAAGGCAGTTTGGGAAAAATTCAACCTCCCCGTCCACGGGGGGGGGCTGGTGAAGAATCACATCTGTGCCTTCCTCCCTCGGAACATGGACCCGTTGCAGTTTGCATACCGTCCGAACAGGTCCACGGACGATGCGGTCTCCCAGGTCTTGCACACCGATCTCTCCCATCTGGACAGCCAGAAGGGGGGCTACGTGAGGATGCTGTTCATAGACTACAGTTCAGCCTTCAACACGATAGTCCCCACCAGGGCCGGGAAGCTACTGGAATTGGGGCTCAACACCTCCCTGTGTGCCTGGATCCTGGACTTTCTCACCGCCAGGCCCAAGGTAGTCAAGATGGGAGGGAATACATCGAAGTCCCTCACCCTGAGCACAGGATCGCCCCAGGGTTGGGTCCTCAGCCCCCTATTGTACTCCCTGTACACACATGACTGGTGGGCTAGGTTCAGCTCCAATTCAATAATTAAGTTTGCTGATGACACTGTTTCATACCATTTGAGAAGGCAGGGGAGGTGCAAGGCCACTAAAGACAAAAAAATGAAGGAGCTGAGTCGTGACCTCTCCCTCCCTCATCTTGCAGAGACTGAGCCACACCCACACTTACAGGTTTTATAGTCCCTCCCCCCAGAAGGGGCGTGATTAACAGGAGAGAGAATCTCAACATTTTTTAAACACTAATAACTCTTTAATTTTTCATCGATGGGAAAAAGCCTTGGCACCTGATGAGTGGAGGGGGACTCTGAGTAAGATGGCCAAAAATCACAGCCGTACGTGGTAGTGTTTTTTTTAAACTAAAATCAATATAAAGCGCAACCAGGAAGTGGTCAAGATATGACTTAATTATATAGAAGGCAAGGCAGTTCTAATTAGGCAAGGCAGCTCTAATTAGGCAAGGCAGCTCGCTTTAGCACTTTCAAAACCAAAGGCAAGGCAGCTCGTTTTAGCACTTTCAAAACCAAAGGCAAGTTTTAGCAGCTGCAGCTTTAGCACTTTCAAAAGCAAAGGCCACCCAGCTCGTTTTAGCACTTTCAAAAGCAAAGGCCAGCCAGCTCGTTTTAGCACATTCAAAACCAAAGGCCAGGCAGCTCACTTTAGCACTTTCAAAACCAAAGGCAACACAGCTTTAACACTTTCAAACCACTACACACGTTTGCATTTTCAAACTACATTTTCAAACCACATTAAGGGCACTGACAGGTCAGTAAAACCACTCACAGTTTAGTAGACATGTGTTTCAGTGTTATTCACAGCTCACACTGAGAATTGCGACCTCTCGCTCCCCCATCTTGCAGAGAACTGAGGCACTTCCACACTTCTGGGTTTTATAGTCCCTCTGGAAGGGGCGTGGGCTTCAGAAGAGAGAATCTCAACATTTTTCAAACACTAATAACTCTTTTATTTTTTCTTGATGGGAAAAACCGTCGGCACCTGATGAGCGGTGGGGGACTTCCCTCTTACTCAAAGATGGCCAAAAGTCATCTCCGGTGGTCGGCTCCCCCGCATGACCTGCCCGGAGCCGACCACCGGAGCGGAGAGGCCTTATCAGCTGCCGTTGCTCCACCAGCTGCTGCAGGAACTGCGAGCTTAGCAGCCTCCTGCCCCACAGCAACACCGATGCACGCCCGACGGCCCAGGGAGCAAAGAGAGAGAGTACCTGCCACTCTCCCGCTCCCGACAACAGGCTCCAGGCCCTGCCCCGACCTCACCTCACACACACCGCACTGGGCCTCACCGCGGACACGGCTGTAGATCCGTCACCGCAACAGGCCTTGTCGCAGCCACGACTCCACGCCTTGCACCTCACCGGCAGACCCGGCACCGCAACAGGCCGGCCGCTGCCCATGGCCTAGCCACCCGATAGCTCGGGCTTACCTGGGGCGCCTGCCGAAGACGCCCTTTCTTCACCTCACCGGCATGGACTATGAAGATCCCTGGGCTCTGTCTACCTGTCTGGACCAGGGATTCAATTCTGCTTCAGCCGTCCAGCAAAATGGCCACCGCGGCTGCCTGAAACAGGCTGTGTCTCTTCCGACCGGCGGCTTCTGCATCGGTCCTCTCGCACCCCTCGGGATCGCCCACGCAGAGCGTCGACTGCGCCCGTGGAGCCTCCGTCCCGACACTCGCCCGGGGTGTCCCCGACACACATGCAGGAGCCGCCCTCAACCATTCTATACCTTCCTCCGGTTCTGGGGGGGGTCCTGTGGCGGCAGCCTAAACAGGGCCACTCATGCTCGAACCCTCGTCAGGAGATACGAGGGCAGGCACGTGACGTCATGGGCTATAGGGAGTGTCCTGATACAAAAGCTCTCTCACCACGAGACCTAAGAGATGACTGGCAGCTGAGCACGAGGGAACAACCTCGCTCAGCTGCAACAACATTGTATTATAGTTAGCGCACCAACTACCACCAAATAAATGATTCTTTAAACTGGCCTGACAACTCATCTTTATTCGCCACGTATGGTGCCGCTACAAAGGATCCATTGAACCCAACAAACTGATCACCGATTTCTCATCATGGAGGAATCTGAAGACTGCGGTAGCTTGGCTTCTTAAAGTAAGGACAACACTCAATGCAGTTGACTTAAAAAAGAAAGGAGGTTGAGACTGCTATGAGTAGCTTTGAAGAAGATCCTGGCAAACTAAAGGAAAAGGTTGATAAGTAGATGCAAGTCTTTAAAGCAACATTCGGCGGACAGTGTTTATGTCCTGAAGATCCTCTCCAAGCAGAAAATGCAGTCATCTCTTTCAGTCAAAGTCAAAGATTTAAAGAAGAGCTATCAGTATTAGAAGCTGGTAAACATGTAGCAATGTTACAAAACTTACCTTCAGCGGTGCTACAGTTCTGCCACTGGCTGTGTGCGCGGCTTTGGCGTCTTTGATGGGGGGGGCGGGATTAAAATGCCATTTTCTACTGCCTGTCGGAGGCGGATTTCCTCGGGCTGCTAGCTGCTGAAGAATAATCAATCGGACGTCCGTTCCCGATTTTTAAAGATATAAATCGCGATGCAATTTAATAATTAGATTAAAATAAAAAGCAACTTCTAATGCCCTCAACGCCTACATGAAGGATCGCAAGAATGGGACAAAACAAAGGGTAAGTCGTCTATTTTACATATAATCTTGCTTCTTGGGAAGGCTTTAATCTAATTTTACGTTGCGAAAATGTGATTTGGGCCCCATACGAACCGGCAATGTTTTTCCTGCCGATTTGGGCTTCAAATTCACCGCAAATGCAACGTACCAATCGATCGCGTTCCAGAAAAACCCACTCGCAAGATGATTTAAATGCTCTTTTTTTTGGACAATAATGTCATAAGATCATCTAAATCATCTAAATTAGTAATAGTTTTTTTTAGTAATAGTCAATATTTTTATACTAAATATCAGTTTTAGTCCCATGTACTGTGCAAAAAAATAATAATTTTAATTATATTGAGTGGATGTTTCTAGATGAATTTATGGGAAATAAACTTTAAGTTCCTTCCATCTGGCATATAAATTCATGACAGTGAGATTTAAAAATCATGTTATATTGTGAATTCTTGTGTGAATGGGATTAGTTTGTTATTTATATACTTAGGCTATTTAAAAAATATATCGTTTTCTTAAGAAATGGAATCTACAGGACATTCTTAATGGGAATGTAGTGGGCAGAAAGGCATGTCATGCGTGGTTTGAAGAGCAAAAACTTGTAGTTTACAATGCCAAAATTGAAAAGTTGAGGAAAAACAAGGTGTACAAAGTTGCTTATTGGTTGCAATCTGAGGAGTATGATGATGCTACTGATTATGATATGCCAATGTATCAGCTAGCAACTGATCTTCTCCATAAAGATGGTCAATTGCTAGAACTTGTAATTTATTTACCTATCTGTTACAGACTTACAGCATATAATACAATAATATTAAAGTTCTGTTCTTGAGAATATCACATTTTTGAATTTTCAAGGCAGTCTGGATGTTTATTACTATTTCCATCACAAAGGTCAATTTTGTACTTAACTGCTAGGTGATTAACTAATCATATGCTTTAATTTCAGGTCATCCAAGTAAGATGTTTTATATTTGTTTCAGAACGCTTCAATCTATAATAACTGAAAATGTCATTCAGTTCTCTTAATTTTTAAGAACGTTATGGGCTTTTGACTATCCTCGATCACAGCTTTTGTGTTAAGTCAATGGAAAAGCAACAGTAGCAATGTTACAAAATTTTGAGATTTAAAAAATCAAGTCTGCAATTTATCCCATCAGATAAAGCATAAAAATAAGTTTAATTTGACACCTAATTCACTTTCATATCTCAAGTATTTAAAAATGTTATGGCTATTTTCATACTCGGAAATTAGCATCTTGTTCCCTATTGATTTTCTATGGACATAACAAAAAAGCTGTGATCGTGGACAGTCAAAAGCCCATAACTTTCTTAAAAATTAAGAACAAAACAAGCACACTTCGAATTTGAGGATAAGCCACAAAAACTACTTGCGAGGCAACTGAAGCAACGAGAAAAGGAAAAAACTATTACTAAAATTAAATCGGATAAGGGTGAGTTTCTAACATTGCCTAAGGATATTAATAAGAGGTTTGCCCAATTTTATCATAATTTATATACATCTAAAATAAATACAGATGTAAGTAAAATTACAAATTTTTTAGATAATTGCAAGCTCCCAAAATTGGATAGTTTAGAACAAGAGCAATTAGGAGCACGGATTACTAGTGAAGCAACAAAACAAATAATAAACTCACTGAAAAATGGGAAGACCCCAGGACCAGACGGTTTTAGTAATGAATTTTATAAAAGATTTCAGGAGTCAATTGTACCAAGATTATTCAATTTATACACGCAGGCTTATACTGAAAATAAACTACCAGAAACCCTAGCAGAAGCAACAATAACGCATACCAAAAAAAGATAAAGATTTAGATGAACCGGGTTCTTATAGAGCTATTTCACTTCTAAATACGGATCAGAAAATTTTAGCAAAGATTCTAGCTAGAAGGCTAAATAATTATATTAACAATTTAATAAATACGGATCAAACGGGATTTATACCCAAAAGACAATCATTTAATAATTTGAGAAGGCTTTTCAATATAATGTACTCTCATAATGAGGACAATGAAGATATTTCAGTTGTCACGCTAGATGCAGAGAAGGCATTTGATCAAGTAGAATGGCAGTATTTATACAAGGTACTCCAAAAATTTAATACGGGAGAGAATTTTATTAGATGGGTTAAACTGCTTTACGATAGACCTACGGCAAGAATATTAACTAACAATACGCTATCTCCAAAATTTTACTTATCAAGGGGTAATAGGCAAGGGTGTGCCTTATCACCATTGCTATTTGCCCTTATGATAGAACCGCTGGCCGAAAGGATTAGAAATCACCCGAATATTCACGGATATAACACTAAGGACTCAAAGAATAAAATTTCATTATATGCTGATGATATCCTTTTATATATTACTAATACACAAACGAGTATACCCACCTTATTAACACTAATTGAGGAATTTGGCTCTTTTTCAGGATATAGAATAAATTGGAATAAAAGCGAAATTATGTCTTTAAAACCACAGGATTCGAGACACTTACTAAAATTCCCCTTCAAAATTGCAACAGAAAAATTCAAGTATCTGGGTATTCAAATTACGAGAAGACACAAATCATTATTTAGTGCCAATTTTATACCACTATTAAATAAACTGAACCTCTAGTTTTATGTTATAAGAAAGAAGTAAGCAGAACAAGAAAAAGAAAGCAATAGAAAGGGGAAAAAGTGGAAAAATAGATGGTCATTATTTAGTGCCAATTTTATACCACTATTAAGATAAACTGAATGATACGATTAAATTTTGGAAAACGCTTCCGCTCTCATTGATAGGTAGAATTAACGCTATAAAAAAAGTGACTTTAAGAATTGGTCTTACCACAATTAATATATTTCATTTCAAGCGGTGTGGTTGTATTTTTCCCCAATATATATTCCAAAATATTTTTCAAAAAATAATCCATTCCGTTTGGGGTTCTATTCTTGATTCCACTATCACTAATTTTTCATTTGTATGGGACTACAGACATTTATCACATAGAATTCAACGAAAGCATTTGTGCAAATCTAAAGAAGTTGGGGTGTTTATCAAATATACCTAACTTTATGTAATCTACCCTACTGGGGGTGATTCAGTGCATATAAGAACATAATTTGTACTGGTCTGGATAGTTCCACTCAGCAGTTGGATATGTGTTGATGAAAAGAATGGAGAAAGAGGAGGATGCTATCCGCACGATATAGGAACGATCCTGCTCTCATTCTTATCCACTCCAACTGATAAATCTAGCCAGTTGAATAGTATAATATATAAAGAAGAAAACCCAATTATTTGCACAATATAATAAAATTAGTTGGAAACAAATAAAAGTATCCTTGAAATTAAAAATAAATTATCAGTACTAACCCCACTATTGAACAACCTCGCATTTAAACCTTCTCTCATCGACAACACATATCAACAATGGGATAGACTGGGGATTAGGAAAGTAGGGGATATGTATGAATTGGGCAAACTGTTATCATTTCAACAATTAAAATTAAAATTTAAATTGAAGGATAATCAATATTTTAAATATATACAGGTATGTGACTTTATGAAGAAATATACACATAGATTTCAAACTATATTTTTAGACCCTTTAGAAGAAGCAATGAATATTAAGGCTGATTCACAAAAATTAATATCATACTTTTATAATAATATATTAAATAGAGAATCACCCTCAACAGAAGCACTAAGGGAAGATTGGGAACATGAGCTAATGATAAAGATCTCGAAGGATAGATGGGAAAAGTATTTGATGAATACACATAACTGTTCTATTAATGCAAGACATAATTTAATTCAATTCAAATTATTACATAGGCTATATTATTCAAAAACGAGGTTGAATAAATTTTATCCAAATGTCTCTCCCAGATGCGATAAATGGTTGTTTCAAAACGCTAATATAACACATTCATTTGTAGGATGTACAAAGTTGAATAAATTTTGGAGTGATATATTTGATATATTTACAAAGCTTTTCAAGTCAAGAATAGAACCCAAAACGGAATGGATTATATTTGGAATAAGAGGAGAAGATACCAATTTAAATAAAGACCAAAATGTTTTTTTTAATTATGGGTTAATAATTGGAAAGAAATTGATACCTACATTTTGGAAAAATACAACCATACCAACTGTTAAAATGTGGATTAGGAATATGATGGACATAGCACGCCTTGAAGAAATGAGACTCCAACTAATAGATAAATATGACCAATTCTTAAGGAGTTGGTCTCCTTTCATCGACTTTTTGGAATCATGTGATGCAGCGGTACCATAAAGATTGCTGATTTCAGTTCATGACGGGGATAGATATACATCTCCGAATACAGATTTGAAAAATTCTCTTTTAAGGGGCCTTCTCTTCCATTTCTACTTTCCACTTTTTCTTTTCTTTTTTTTATATATACACACTTCACGTTTTTCTACTCTCTACCATCTATTTTTCCGCTTCTTCCTCTTTCTTTTTCTTTTTCTTTTTCTTGTCTTACTTACTTCCTTCTCATAACATAAAACTAGAGGTTGTACATAGAATGGATTATGGTATGACATAGTTGGCACCTAAAATTAGATTCCACTGTACTGTTTTGTACTGTATTAACTTATAATAAAATAAACAATACAAAAAAAACAAACAAAAAAAAACAGTAGCAATGTTACAACATTTTGAGATTTAAAAAATCAAGTCTGCAATTTATCCCATCAGATAAAGCATAAAAATAAGTTTAATTTGACACCTAATTCACTTTTATATCTCAAGTATTTAAAAGGTTATGGCCATTTTCATACTCGGAAATTAGCAGCTTGTTCCCTATTGATTTTCTATGGACATAACAAAAAAGCTGTGATCGTGGACAGTCAAAAGCCCATAACTTTCTTAAAAATTAAGAGAACTGAATGAATTTTTCAGTGATCACAGATTAAAGCATTCTGAAACAAATATAAAATAATCTTACTTGGATGACCTGAAATTAAAGCATATAATTAGTTAGTTACCCAATTGTCGCTAATTCCAAACTTCAATTACTAGATCTAAACATCTATCCATTTCTTAATAAATGATTAACATTTTTAAATAGCCTAAGTGTCCAAATAATATTCACAAATAATTCACAATAAAACATGATTTTTAAATCTCATTTACATTAATTTATAGGCCAAATGGAAGGAATTTAGTGTTTAATTGCTGTAAATTAAGTCCATTTAAATCAGCTTTCTAGTGGGTTCCTGTGATAGCGCTGGTTTAGAACGTTCACATTGCGGTAGATTTGTGTCCTCAAATGCCCAGAAAAATACTGCGGGATATAATGGGCCCAAAATTAGCTACTCGCAACATTAAACTTTGTATAAAGGGATCTTAAGAAGCCCTTTTTAACGTAAAAATAAACAGCCTACCTTCCGTTTTCCCCTGTATGAGATCTGGCCCGTTGTCAACGGTCGGGGGTTTAGAGGTTAATTTTAAACCTACTATATCAATTAAATAAAACCCTTAAAACTAATAATAGCTAAAGCGAGGGAATCTTCCAGCGATTTTTCGTTAATAATTAACTAGGCTAAAAAACCTCGATTTGAACAGCCTAGGGGAAATCGCGTTTTAAACCCGCCCCCCTCTAAACGGCACGAAAATCGCGCACACGGGCTGGGACAGATTTTCAGCGACGTTTCAGGTAGGCTTTGCAACATACCTAGCAATAGGGAACAAGAATTTCCGAGTATGAAAATGGCCATAACTTTTATAATACTGAAGATATGAAAGTGAATTAGATGTCAGATGAAACTTATTTTTATGCTTTAACTAGGTATACTGCAAAGCCTACCTGAAGCGTGGCTGAGAATCTGCCCCAGCCCGTGTGTGTGATTTTGGCGCTGTTTTGAGGGGGCGGGTTTAAAACGCGATTTTCACTAGGCTGTTGCAATCGAAAATGTTCAGCCTAGTAAATCATTAACGAAAAATCGCTGAAAGACCCCGTCGCAAAAGGTATTATTAGTTTTTATGGCCTTGTATAATAGTTATAGTAGTTTAAAAATCACTCTCTAAACCCGCGACCTCTCGCAGCCCCAGGCTTTTATAAAGCAAACAATTAAAGGTATGTACCTTATTTTTACATTAACAGGGGCTTCTTAAGAACCCTGTATATAAAGTTTTCTATAGCGAGTAGCTCATTTTAGCTACTCCTGCTCGTTCCCCCTTTCGTGAAACAATTTGTTTCGACGTGTGCATTGTCTGCACTTTGTATCTTTAGTTTTTAATTGCAAACCAGCACCTGCAGTTCTTATTGCGTAGGAAGGAACTGCCGATGCTGGTTTAAACCGAAGATATACAAACAAAAAGCTGGAGTAACTCAGGAATGGGTCTCGTTTCTGGTCAACGCCCTTATTCAGACTCTGAGTCCAACGACTCTGAGTCTAAAGAAGTGTCTCGACCCGAAACATCACCCATTCCTTCTCTATAGAGATACTGCCTGGTCTGCTGAGTTACTCCAGCTTTTTGTGTCTACTATCTGCAGTTGTTTCTGCATCATTTTGTTCATGCTTTGACAATAGGAAGGAACTGCAGACTTGTGTATCTAACAATGATTTTCAATGTCTGTATGTGTGCATTTGTTTTTTTTTAATATCGTAAACCAGCATCTGCGGTTCCTATTGATTTTTCTTCATTATTTCGTTCATGTTTTGAGCAAAGGAAGGAACTGCAGATGCTGGAACTGCACATATGCTGGAGCAACTCAACGGGGCAGGCAGCATCTCCGGAGAGAAAGAATGGGTGACGTTTCGGGTCGAGACCCGTTGCTGTCCGTTCCGCTGAGTTACTCAAGCATTTTGTGTCTATCTTCGGTGTAAACCAGCATCTACAGTTCCTTGATGTTTCTTCGTCATTTCGTTCATGTTTTGACCAAAGGAAGGAACTGTAGAAGGTACACAAAAATGCTGGAGAAACTCAGCGGGTGCAGCAGCATCTATGGAGCGAAGGAAATAGGCGACGTTTCGGGCCGAAACCTTTCAACTGCAGATGCTGGTTTACTCAATCATTACTTAATTAACTTGTTTAAAATAGAGCAATTGCAATATCTGAAGCAGAAGGGTGAACATTATTGCCCTTCAGGATTATAAAAAACAAACAAGACTTACAAATAAGATTTTCATCATATGTACCTCACCGTATTTGTACAGATGGCAATAGGCTTGACTTGTATAATTTGCCTAATATTGTTTCGTTCGACGATAAAACAAAGCTTGGAAATAAGAAAAGGAGGCCAGGCAAAGAGGATATCTGCGAGACTGAAATACTGAGAGGATAATTCAAAGACTGCGGATGCTGGAAACTGGAGCAAAGCAAAAGTTGTTTCGGGAACTCAGCGGGCAGCATTCTGTGGGGGCAAAAGGGTAGTCGATGTTTTGGGCTAAGATTCTGCATCAGGAGATCGTTCAATTATATGGCTCATAGAAGCCATTACAATATTGGCCTCTGTCAGCTGAACTAACACAAATCAACTCTGCACAAAGTGCTGGAGAAACAATGCGTCAGCAGCATTTGTGGAGGAATGGACAGGCGACATTTTGAGTTAGGACCCTTCACACCCTGTCAATCTCTCAGTGATGTATTTTCAAACATATAATTATGGCGACGCTATTATATCATCAATAACGTGCACTCCAGACTCTGAGTTATAATGTTATGTCTTGCTTACCTTTCAATGTCTAGGTGAGTGGAAACAATGTTGTATAGTAGCAATACTCCACCAATGTTTAATCTTTAAGTATCAATAGAGTATTTCTCATATGTGTAGGAAAGAATTGCAGATGCTGGTTTAAATCGAAGGTAGACACAAAACTGTGGAGTAACTTAGCGGAACATGCAAGAAGGAATGGGTGAGAAGGAATGGGTGACCTTTCGGGTCGAGAACTTTCTTCAGAATCTGACTGACCTGAAAAACCACCCATTCCTTCTCTCTGGAGATGCTGCCTGGCCCGCTAAGTTACTCCAGCATTTTGTGTCTACCTCCGAGTATTTTTCGTAGGCTGTTACATAAGATGCGTCCCTCAGTAGCCTGTGGTAGTAGGATTCTGCGTTGCAGTCCTTTCCCTCAGAGTGCGGTGCCGTGACAACAACAACCAACCCCATCGCTGGACCTTCTTGGTAAACAGTTACACAGTCAGACATAGAAAGGAAAGTCTCTTTAGCCCGATTCGACTTTGACGACCAAGATGCCTTTTCTCAGTGAGCCTCATTTGGCCCAGACCCTTCAAAGCTTTTCTATCTATTCGCCTGTCGTTTAAATTGTGTTAATAAAGAAAGGAAGACAACTGTCTTATCTGCACCTCAGCCAACTCAAGTGCAAGCTGCGATTGGCGAGAGGCAAGCTGTGCATTAAAGGTGATCGGGCGGGCTTTGTTCAAGGGCAATGAAGTTTAAAAACTGGAGGGGACTGGTTAGGATAAAAGTTGAAAGAATTAAAGGGATCTGGGGGACCATTTATTTCCACATTTCCTCGTTTTTTTTTAACTCGAGTGTTTTTTAGTTGAGGTGGATTCCTTTTGCTCGAGTTAGTTTAACTCGGTATGTTTTCAACGTGTGTTTTTTATTTGAGCCTGGCTTTTTACTCGATATGTTTTTTTAGTTAAGGCGGGCTTTTTACTTAATACTAGTGGTTTCTTTTAACTCGAGAAAGGGGTTGTGCTTTTTGCTCGTTTTTTTCACTCGTTAGTTGTTTTACTCAAGGTGTTTTTGTAACTGGGAGGGTTATTTAGTCGGGGTGGATGTTTAGACGGGCTAGTTGACTGGAGCAGGTTGTTTACATAAGGGGTTGTCCACTCGAGCTGTACTTGCGACGCGCGCGGGCTTCGGAAACTTTCTCCGCCTCGGTTTCCCGCTCAAAAGACCTTTCCTGCTAATTGGACGAAGCCCGGGGTCCGATTAGCGTTGGGGGCAAAGATCTTTGGTTGCGGGCGTCTGCTGCGAGTGTTTAAAAGGCGGACGGGTCCGGCTCCCGCCTCCAGTCACGGAGCCGCTCTGGTGAAGGAACATCGTGGTCGCCAGCTCCCATTCCTAGCCCATGTTCCTCGTTGGTTACTCTTGGTTTTTCGTGGCATGTTTCTTTTAACTCCGATGTGCTATTTATTCGAGGTATGTTTTTTTTCATCGCGGTGTAAATTTTAGTCGAGGCGGCTTTTTTAAGTGATTATTTTCCTTGAGGTGTTTTTTTTTTCACTTTAGGCGGGCTTTTCACTCGAGGTATGTTTTATTTTAACACTGGGAATTTTACTCGAGGTGTGATTTTTAGTTGTGTACTTTTTAGTCGAAGGTAGACAAAAATGCTGGAGAAACTCAGCGGGCGAGGCAGCATCTATGGAGCGAAGGAAATAGGCAACGTTTCGTGTCGAGACATTACCTATTTCCTTCGCTCCATAGATACTGCCTCGCCCGCTGAGTTTCTCCCGCATTTTTGTGAATCTTCGATTTTCTAGCATCTGCAGTTCCTTCTTAAACATAAATACTTTTTAGTCGAGGCAGACTTATTGTTATTTTACTCGGGGTGTGTTTTGTAACTCGATGTGCTTTTTACTCGAGGTTTGTCAAGGGGGTAATGTGACTCGTTCTTTGTGTCTCGCGGCGTGTGTTTTACTCGAGGTGTTTTTTTTAGTCCTTTTTAACGAGGTGTTTATTTACTCGAGGCAGGCTTTGTAATGGTTGATTTTACTCGGGGTGCTTTCTTTAACTCGAGTGCGTCTGTGCTGTGCAAATCTGTAAGATATCTTAAATTTGAAAAAAAGATGTTATGCATAAACTACATAAATACAGGAAATATGTTACATGAATACATGACATTGTGTCATCCAATATGTTCAATTTACAAAGCTCATTAGCACTGAGATATATTGGCAACGTAGGCTCCTGACAACGAACATTCTAATGTGCACACATTTTATTTCTGAAAAACAATAAGATTTAATGTAGAAATTATATTTTACTCGACGTATTTTTTTAAATGCAAGTATTTTTCAATCGAGGTGGTTGGTTATTCGATGTTTCTTTATTCGAGAGCTTTACAGTCGATGGGAGTTTTTTACTTGTGGGTGTTTTTTACCCGAGGTATGTTTTACAAAGGCGATTTTTTACTCGATATGTGTGTTTTTATTGGAGATTTGATTTTTAGTCAAGGCGGGCTTTCTACTCGAGGTGTGTTTTTTAGTCGAGTCCGTTTTTTTACTCGTTTTTTTTGTAATGGATAGGTGGGATTTTTACAAGAGGTGTGATTTTTAACTGGTGTGGTTTTTTTTAACTTGAGATGGGCTTTTTACTCGTGGTTTCCTTTTGCTCGAGTTATTTTAACTCGGTGTGTTTTAACGTGTTTTTTTATTTGAGCCTGGCTTTTTACTCGATATGTTTTTTTTTAGTCAATGCGGGCTTTTTACTTAATACTAGTGGTTTCATTTAACCTGAGAAAGGGGTTTAACCCTAGCTGTGCTTTTTTCTCGTTTTTTTCACTCGTTAGTTGTTTTACTCAAGGTGATTTTGTAACTGGGCGGTGGTTATTTAGTCGGGGTGGATGTTTAGACGGGCTAGTTGACTGGAACAGGTTGTTTACATAAGGGGTTGTCCACTCCAGCTGTACTTGCGACGCGAGCGGGCTTCGGAAACTTTCTCCGCCTCGGTTTCCCGCTCAAAAAACCTGTCGTGCTAATTGGACGATGCCCGGGGTCCGATCAGCGTTAGGGGCAAAGATCTTTGGTTGCGGGCGGGTGCTGCGAGTGTTTAAAAGGCGGACGGGTCCGGCTCCCGCCTCCAGTCACGGAGCCGCTCTGGTGAGGAAACATCGTGGTCGCCAGCTCCCATTCCTAGCCCATGTTCCTCATTGGTTACTCTTGATTTTTCGTGGCATGTTTCTTTTAACTCCGATATGCTGTTTATTCGAGATGTTTTTTTCAACACGGTGGGAATATTAGTCGAGGCGGCTTTTTTTCCTTGAGATGTTTTAACTTTAGGCGGGCTCCTTTTCTCGAGGTATGTTTTATTTTAACACTGGGAATTTTACTCGAGGTGTGATTTTTAGTTGTGTACTTTTTAGTCGAAGGTAGACAAAAATGCTGGAGACACTCAGCGGGTGAGGCAGCATCTACGGAGCGAAGGAATTAGGCAACGTTTCGTGACGAGACATTACCTATTTCCTTCGCTCCATAGATACTGCCTCGCCCGCTGAGTTTCTCCAACATTTTTGTGTATCTTCGATTTTCTAGCATCTGCAGTTCCTTCTTAAACATAAATACTTTTTAGTCGAAGCAGACTTATTGTTATTTTACTCGGGGTGTGTTTTGTAACTCAATGTGCTTTTTACTCGAGGTTTGTCAATGGGGTAATGTTACTCGTTCTTTGTGTCTCGAGGTGGTTTTTTTAGTCCTTTTTAACGAGGTGTTTATTTACTCGAGGCAGGCTTTGTACTGGTTGATTTTACTCGGGGTGCTTTCTTTAATTCGAGTGCGTCTGCTGTGCAAATCTGTAAGATATCTTTACTAAATTTAAAAAAAGATGTTATGCATAAAATACATAAATACAGGAAATATGTTACATGAATACATGACATTGTGTCATCAAATCAATATGTTCAATTTACAAAGCTCATTAGCACTGAGATATATTGACAACGTAGGCTCCTGACAACGAACATTCTAATGTGCACACATTTTATTTCTGAAAAACAATAAGATTTAATGTAGAAATTATATTTTACACGACGTATTTTTTAAAATTCAAGTATTTTTCAATCGAGGTGGTTGGTTATTCGATGTTTCTTTATTCGAGGTAGCTTTACAGTTCTTTGGGAGTTTTTTTACTTGTGGGTGTTTTTTCTCGAGGTGTGTTTTTTACTCCTCGTATGTTTTACAAAGGCGATTTTTTTTTTTTACTCGATATGTGTGTTTTTATTGGAGATTTGATTTTTAGTCAAGGCGGGCTTTCTACTCGAGGTGTGTTTCTTAGTCGAGTCTGTTGTTTTACTCGTTTTTTTGTACTGGATACGTGGGATTTTTACTCGAGGTGTGATTTTTAACGTGTTTTTTTTTACTTGAGATGGGCTTTTTACTCGTGGTTTCCTTTTGCTCGAGTTATTTTAACTTGGTGTGTTTTAACGTGCGTTTCTTTATTTGAGCCTGGCTTTTTACTCGATATGTTTTTTTTAGTCAATGCGGGCTTTTTACTTAATACTAGTGGTTTCATTTAACCTGAGAAAGGGGTTTAACCCTACCTGTGCTTTTTTCTCGTTTTTTCACTCGTTAGTTGTTTTACTCAAGGTGATTTTGTAACTGGGCGGTGGTTATTTAGTCGGGGTGGATGTTTAGGCGGGCTAGTTGACTGGAGCAGATTGTTTACATAAGGGGTTGTCCACTCGAGCTGTACTTGCGACGCGCGCGGGCTTCGGAAACTTTCTCCGCCTCGGTTTCCCGCTCAAAAAACCGTTCGTGCTAATTGGACGATGCCCGGGGTCCGATCAGCGTTAGGGGCAAAGATCTTTGGTTGCGGGCGGGTGCTGCGAGTGTTTAAAAGGCGGACGGGTCCGGCTCCCGCCTCCAGTCACGGAGCCGCTCTGGTGAAGGAACATCGTGGTCGCCAGCTCCCATTCCTAGCCCATGTTCCTCATTGGTTACTCTTGGTTTTTCGTGGCATGTTTCTTTTAACTCGGATGTGCTGTTTATTCGAGGTATGTTTTTTTCAACACGGTGGGAATATTAGTCGAGGCGGCTTTTTTTCCTTGAGATGTTTTAACTTTAGGCGGGCTCCTTTTCTCGAGGTATGTTTTATTTTAACGCGGTGGGAATTTTACTCGAGGTGTGATTTTTAGGTGTGTACTTTTTAGTCGAAGGTAGACACAAATGCTGGAGAAACTCAGCGGGTGAGGCAGCATCTATGGAGCGAAGGGAAAAGGCAACGTTTCGGGTCGAGACATTACCTATTTCCTTCGCTCCATAGATACTGCCTCACCCGCTGAGTTTCTCCAGCATTTTTGTGTACCTTTGATTTTCTAGCATCTGCAGTTCCTTCTTAAACATAAATACTTTTTAGTCGAGGTGGACATATTGTTCTTTTACTCGGGGTGTGTTTTGTAACTTGATGTGCTTTTTACTCGAGGTTTGTCAAGGGGGTAATGTTACTCGTTCTTTGCGTCTCGAGGCGTGTGTTTTAACTCGAGGTGTTTTTTTGAGTTGTTTGTAACATTGGTCGGGGTGGTTGTTCAGTTTAACCGGGGTGTGTGTTTAGTCGGGGTGGTTTACTGGAGCAGGTTGTTTACATGACGGACATTTTAATAGTGATTTTTAGTCGGTCAACTTTTTATTGGAGATGGGTGTTTATTTAGACGAGGCGGCATTTTTAATCCTTTTTTTTAGCTCGAGTTGGTTGGTTTTATTCGAGGTGTTTTTGTAACTGTTTAGTGGGGGGTGTTTACATGAGTGTTGGTCCACTCGAGCTGTACATGTAGCGCAGTGGGAACTTTCTCCACTTCGGTTTCCCGCTCCGTTCCTGATTGAACGAAGCCGGAGGACCGATCAGAGTTGGGAGTGGTGCAACACGGACGGACTCTTGCCGCCAGTTACGGAGCCACTTGGGTGAAGGGACGTCGTGGCCACCAGCTCCCATCGTTAGCCCATGTTACACTTTGGTTACTCTTGTTTTTAATCGCAGTATTTTTTTTTAAATCTCGATGTGCTTTTTACTCCAGTTACTTTCATTTACTTTTTTAACACTAACGTTTTAACTCGGGTGTTTTACTCGTTTTATTTACTTGATGTTTTTTTTTTTTTAAATCTGGGTGGGATTTTTATTTGAGGTGTGAAGCAGAGTTTAAACTTTTTTTCCCTCAAGATGTGTCTTTTTAAGTCAGGGTGGGCTTTTTACATATGAATTTTTCCAGCTTTTTATTGGAGATGGATGTTTGCTTAGTTGAAGCAGGTTTTTTTACTGTGCTCTTGTGTTTTTTAATTCGGTGTGTATTTTTTTTTTTAAAGGTGTTTTTTAGTTGCGGTGGACTTATTACTGGCGAGGACGTGAATCTGCGCACAGTCCATGATGTGAGCCACCGTTTTACCCAAAGATATTGGTGCATCTATATACTTGACCCACCTGGTCCAACCATAGCTCTTGAAAGAGCCAGCCAAGGTAAGGTGCAAGAAAAAGCCTTTGAGCCCACTGGCAGGAGAAGGTCTTCACCTGAGGCTGACAAACAGGGTGAGTATGATAACACTTAGAGAATTGTGTTTGTGTTGATGGGTGTGTTACAAGGGAACAGGTTCAAGGATCTGACTAGTAGAACAGAGAAAGGCTCACTCATCAGTTTAGTTACAAATCAGATTTATTGGCAAGAGAGAGAACAAAAACAATACTTGTCTTGGTCAGTGCAGGGTCTGTTTTACAGCAGCACACCTCTCTCTCTGCCTCCATCCGCGGCACTGATCGCGACCCAGCCCATCGGTGAACCCCTCTCATACATGAACTAACTTACGGCTTCCTGGTGCCTGCCTTTATACAGGTAAGAAATCAGCTGTTGAAATAACCGCCGGTAAGTCCTGGCCAATTGCGCTTCCCCCAAATTCAAACTGTAACCAATGGCGGGGGACTGCATCCCAGCAAGCCCCGCCCACTTCCTTTGGGAACGAAGCGCTATCAGCTGCAGACTGGTATGTAGAGCAATACACACAACGCTAGACTTGGTGCGCAAATGAATACACACGGTGCTGCAGACTTGGTGTACAAATCAATACACACAGCGTTACAGACTTGGTGCGCAAATCAATACACACAGCGTTACAGACTTGGTGTACAAATCAATACACACAGCGTTACAGACTTAATGTGCAAATCAATACACAGCATTACAGACTTGGTGTGCAAATCAATACACGCAGCGTTACAGACTTGGTGTACAAATCAATAAACACAGCGTTACAGACTTGGTGCGCAAATCAATATACACGGTGCTGCAGACTTGGTGCGCAAATCAATACATATAGCGTTACAGACTTGGTGCGCAAATCAATACACATAGCGTTACAGACTTGGTGCGCAAATCAATACACAGCGTTACAGACTTGGTGCGCAAATCAATACACACAGCACTAGACTTGGTGTGCAAATCAATATACACGGTGCTGCAGACTTGGTGCGCAAATCAATATACACGGTGCTGCAGACTTGGTGCACAAATCAATACACACAGCGTTACAGACTTGGAGCGCAAATCAATACACAGCACTAAAGACGGCGCTCAAATCAATTCACACAGCGCTTCAGACTTGGCACGTAAAGGTAATGCACGGTGCTGCCGGTTCGATGCTGAATGGTTTAAACAGCGCTGCCGGCTTAACGTGCTGAAATTTAAACAAAGAGCTATCAGCTACAGTGCTATCGGTTCTAAATATAGCAATACTGGCCACAGCGATTTGGGCTTTTAAACACAACTCTATGGGTCACTGATTGTTCAGGCAAAATTCTCGTATGTTATGAATTTCTGTGCTAATAGGCAATGGATCAAATGTCTCTTCAGTAGCTAAAAGCTGCTTCTTTGCAATGGCTGATGGTAATTTTTTTACTCGTGTGAATTTTAGTTAAAGCCTGCTTTTTATTGGAGATTGTTGTTTGCTTAGTCGAGGCGGGCTTTTTATTCGTGCTTTTTTTAACTCTTACTTTTTTCTCCTCGAGGTGTGTTTTTTAGTCGAGGCGGACTTTTAACTGGTGAGAACAAATCTGCGCACTGTCCAATCTGCAAGTCACCATTGTACCCAAAGACATAGGCGCGTCTACAAGCTTATCCCACCTGGTGCAACCGTAGGTCTTGAAAGAGCCACCGAAGGTAAGGTGCAGGAATAAGCCTTTGCACGTTGGTGGGAGATAGTGATCACCTGAGGCCGACTACCAGGGTGAGTATGATAACACTTAAAGAATCGCGTTTGTGTTGATGAGTGTAATGATGAATTCCTGTGCTAAAAGGCGATGGATCAAATGTCTGTTCAGCTGCTAAAAGCTGCTTTTTGCAATGGCTATGATGATAATTTTGACAGGAGGATGAGCGTCATATAAAGCCAGTGAATATGTGATAATGATGTCTCTCCTTTCCAGGGATGGGAACACCCACCAGCGATTCAATACTGGCTAAAAGAAAGTGAAAGAGATACCAAATGGAAATGAAACGGATACCAAATGAAAGATCTTTCCAAGAAAAACCAAGAGAGCAAGAACAGCAAAATTGATGCAGATTATCTCCGGGAAAAGCCAAGAGTTCACAGACCAGAAGTAGCTGGAGATGGAGACAACATCAATGGGAAACTTGGTTGTTATTCATTTGTTTATTTGTTTCTACTCATTGGTTACTTTTGTTGTTACTTGAGGTGTGTTTTTTTTAACTTGTAGGTTCAGGGCCGGCCTTAGGAGGTGCGGGGCCCAATTGGGAACTATTTTGGTGAGCCCCAGGTTCCCAGCCAAGGTCTGTCAGCCCAGTTATTTAGTATATATTATGAAATTGTACACTGAGGTGCTATGGATTATACACTCTCTGAATCTCTCCTCCCGTTTGACTGTCAGTAGCTCCACTGGCTTCCAATCATTGCCGTAGCTGCTGTTTACCATTATGCCCTTGGAGACAGCGGTTGATTGGACGGGAGGAGACCAGATTGTTGATTGGATGGGAATTTTAAGGCGAGCTGGTTGGTGATTGGACGCAACCCCCTTAGAGACGGCGGTTGATTGGCCACCAAATAATTGGGTACAAAGTGACAAATAGGAAAATAATAAAATTGATGGTCGGTGCGAACTCAGTGGACTATCTGCCCTGTATCTCCAAACTAAACAGTATAACATGCAGGTACATTTATTTAAAATAAAATTCAGTGATTATTTCACATGATTTCTCACTGTATCTGACCAATCTCTGTTTAAGATGTTTGGTCTGCCTTCGGCATTGACTCTGAACTAGAAACCTAAATCAGACTCAATTGTATCGTCACATTGGACTCAGTAAACTCACACATCTCTGCATTCAGGAGGCTGCCGTGGTTGGAATCACCGGCTCTGAGACCAGAGTGGGTAAAGCGGCCTGAGATCAATACATAAGATTTCTTCTTAATAAAAAGTGAAGTTTTTCAATCTAACCATGATGGCTAGAGCTTCTTGCAAGGTGATCTATGACCTCGCTAAGTATATATTGTCGTAACGCTCAGTTGAGGTCAAATGAAGAAGATATTCATTACATTGTTCAGTGGAGCCAATGGATGTTTCACTGAAAGCAGTGAAGAAAGCAATCTCCACACTGCTTGGCCCCGCATTTAATGAAGTGACTTTTAAATTACTTGAAATAAAAGTTGATTTTGCTTTGTAACAAATGTCAACTGTGCTTCTAATGAAAGAGAAATCAATACACTTCTTTCTCTAACCTCCCGTAATTCAGTTGACTTTTATTTAAAGTGGAAGATGCAAACATTGTCAGCTCCACCTGGACTTCACCCAGAGTGACTGGGAAGTCCAGAACAAGGGGCCACAGTTTAAGAAAAAGGGGGTAGGTCATTTAGAAACACATTTTCACCCTGATAGTTGTGAATCTGTGCAATTCTCTGCCACAGAAGGCAGTGGTGGCCAATTCACTGGATGTTTTCAAGAGCGAGTTAGATTTAGCTCTTAGGGCTAACGGAATCAAGGGATATGGGGAGAAAGCAGGAACGAGGATACTGATTTTAGATGATCCGCCATGATCATATAGAATGGCAGTGCTGGCTTGAAGGGCCGAGTGGCCTACTCTTGCACCTATTTTCTATGTTTCTGTTTCTATGACTGATAGAAATGCATGCTCCATTCTTGAAGGTATCTCGTGCGGGATTTGAAATCCCCGTCATGTCATAATGTACCAATAAAGATGCTCTGCTTTCTGTCCATAGATTATCTGCTGTAGTTTAGTTTAGTGATACAGCAGGGAAACAGGCTCTTCGGCCCACCGAGTCTGCACCGACCAGTAATCCCCGCACACAAACACTATCCCACACACACTAGTTACAATCTACATTTGTACCAAGCCACTTAACCTACTACCTGTATGTCTTTGGAGAGCAGGAAGAAATGGAAGATCTCGGAGAAAACCAATGCAGGTCACAGGGAGAACGTATAAATTCTGTACAGACAGCACCGGTCATCAGGAAAGAACCAGGGTCTCGAGCTGTGAGGCAGCCACTGGACCACTGCGACACTGCAGCAAAGGGTTTTTTCGTGCAAAATTTAAAAGCCCGCCAAGTCATAATGAACCAACAAAGATGCTCTATTTTCTTTCCATAGATTACCTGTTTAATTTAGTTGAGAGATACAGCGCGGAAACAGGCCCTTCGGCCCACCGAGTCTGCACCGACCCCTGCACACAAACACTATCCTGCACACAGTTCTTCAGACTGAGAGTCAGGGGAGAGGGAAACTAGAGGTATGAAAAGATACAGAATAAACCACAGAACAGAATGATCTGTTCAGTACCTTTTCTCACCTCTAGTTTTCCTAATAATATGGAAACCGTTTAAGCATTGAAACAAAGATAAACACAACATGCTGGAGTAACTCGGTGGGACAGGCAGCATCTCTGGATACAAGGAATTGGTGACGTTTTGGGTTGAGGCCCTTCTTCAGACCCTTCAACCATTGAGGTCTGAAACAGTGCAGGGCAATGCACCTTCTAGTTTTGTCCAGCACATTGGGGAATTGAGTTATGCTTTACTCTAAAACCGTGGCAACAAAAGTCAATGACCACCTCCCCCCTCCCCCAACAGAAAGGAACAGCAGATGCAGCCGTCACCGCAAAACGTCAATGATTCGGGGGATGCCGCGGTGAGAGGGAGTGAGAGAGCGAGAGAGACGAAATGGGAGCGGGGGAGAGAGAGAGGGAGGGACAGAGACTGGCTGTTAACGTGCTAGAAGTTAACACATTGTTTTTGTCTGATGGCTGGTGCAATGGTTTTTAACCATGTTCGTTTAAAAAATATATATATATTTAACAAGGCGAATGTTTAAAAAATTAAAAAAATTGTATTTAGCAACGCAAATTCGTATTTCCGTACGAAATACGGAAAATTAGTGCGGGGCCCCTCATTGGCGCTGGGCCCAATTGGGAGCAATCAGCTTAAGGCCGGCCCTGTGTAGGTTTTTTACTTGGGATGGGTTTGTTTAATTGAAGCAAGCTTTTTACTAATGGTTTGTTTTACTCTGTTTTTATAACTGTTTAGTGGGGGGGCGGGGCTGGTTGTTTACTGGAGCAGGTTGTTTACATGAGTTGTCCACTCGAGCTGTACTTGGTGCGGGTTTTGCCGACAGCAGAAACTTTAACAGATTTGGTTACCTGCTCAAAAATCTGTTCATGCTGATTGGTGAAACCCGAGGTCCGATCAGCCTTGGGGGCGGGTGCTGCGAGCGTTTAAATGGTGGATGGGCCTGGCTCCCGCTTCCAGTCATGGAGCCGCATGTCCACAGGAAGCTCCACAATTTCAAGATCGCCCTGACAGGAGCGCAGCACCAGGTCTCATCGCTCCCCACCTGGTGTTGTTCCATCCAGTGCTTCCAGCAATCCAACAAATTGCTCCTTCCACTCCCCCACACGTGTGATGACTCTGGACAGAAGGATGGACCAGAGTTTGGTTGTACCAGCACTTCTGTAGGTCAATTCAATGGTGTGGTGGGCAGTATTTGTGATCCGTCAGTGCATTAGTGAAGGCAACAATTACAAAGGCAGAGATAATTATTCTGACACCACTCAATTGTATTGTAGGTCATACCGTGGATCTGAATGGAAAACCCGTACTGCCTGGAAGCCCACGAGGTGCTCCTTAGGGAGGCCATCCGAAATCTATCTGAAGGATGAGATCAGTACTACCAGAGCTCAGCTGTCATACACCCACTGAAGGCCAGTGAGCTTAACTTGGCCAGGTTGTGCACGTGATCCGTCCACGGAGAGAATTGTTCCCTGTCCGAGAAGATGAAATACATCTACAACCTTCCTTCAAGAGATAAGGTACGTAGAAGAGAATGATAATTGGGATGACGATCCTGTAATACTGTTCTATGAAGGCAATTATACGTGGAAAGCTGATCGCCCTGACATCATCACAAAAAAAGGCCCGGCTAGCTACGTATGAACATAAAGTAGAAAAATTGAAAGAATTGGATAAAAAACAAAAACATACAGGATCAGTTGGTACTAAAACAGATTAAGGAAATAAGGGGGGGAGATAGAAACATAGAAAACAGGTGCAGGAGTAGGCCATTCGGCCCTTCGAGCCTGCACCCCATTCAATATCATGGGCTGATCAATGACGGATCCATCACATGGCTGAGATAGATGAGATCCTCAGGGGAGATTTGGAAAAAAGGGCAAGATTTGTAAAGCAGACCTATTATGAAGCAGGTCCAAAAGCAACTAGACTCCTGGCCAGACGCCTGTGCTAACAGCAGGCCTCTAATACAATTCATAAAATAGGATCCTAAAACCAATCAATTATCACGTAAGCCAGATGAGATAGAAAGAATATTTGAAGAATACTATAAGAAACTCTATTCTAAACCACCATTAGCTGACGAAAGGACAACGAGAAATTTTCTTAACTCACTTGACCTGCCATCCATTGGTGAGACACAAAATAATACCATTACGTCACAATTTACGGTGAATGAGCTGGAAGCTGCAATCAGTAGACTTGAGGCTAGTAAATCACCAGGCAGCGATGGGTTTCCACCAGAATGGTACAAGGCCTTTAAGAAAAAGCTAACACCTCTGCTCCTGTCTTGCTTTAACTGGATCCTTAAAGAGGGCAGGGCTCCCCCATCATGGAAGGAAGCAATTATTACCATTTTACCCAAGGAAGGCAAAGACAAAGAGCAATGTAAACATTTCAGGCCAATCTCAATTTTAAATGTAGACTACAAACTATTTACCTCAATCATTTGCAAAAGACTCGAGACTTTTGTCCCAGATCTGATTAATGAAGACCAAACTGGATTTATTCGGGGGCGTCAAACACAGGATAATATTAGAAGAACCCTCCACGTTGTGGATAATGCTCAAAAAAATGATACAAATATGGTCCTGGTCAGTTTAGATGCAGAAAAAGCCTTTGATAGTGTTATTTGGGTATTTTTTATATTAAGTACTAAGGAGATTTGGTTTCAATGAAGATGCAATTTGTTGTATTAAAACAATATATCAGAAGCCCACAGCTAGGATTAAGATAAATGGAAACATCAAAAAGGATCCAGTTAGAGAGCAGCACAAGACAAAGATGCTGTCTTTCTCCTACTCTCTTCGTTTTGTATATTGAACCCTTAGCACAAGCAATAAGGCAGAGAGAAGACCTGCAGGGGGTCAAAATAGGGGGGAAACAACATATTGGTCTTTTCGCTGATGTCATTATTTTTCTTGAACAACCAGATATATGTCTCCCAAATCTAATGAACCTATTTGAAACATATGGATACTACTCAGGGTATAAACTGAATATAACAAAAACACAAATTCTTTCATTCAATTATTCTCCATCCCAACAAATCAGAGATGCATATAATCTGAAATGGAATTCTAAAACAATGCAGTATCTTGGTGTAACTATAACCAAAACACTTTCCAACACGTTTGAAACTAATTATAACAAAATTGAAGAAAACATCAAAAAGGATGTTGAAAGGTGGTCGACCCTTCCTCTAGACTTCAGTGCCAGAATACAAATGGTAAAAATGAATATCCTACCTAAACTACTATATTTATTCCAATCTCACCCAATTAATGTTCCCCGAGACAAATTCATAGCCTGGGATAAAATGATCTCTAGATTCATTTGGAATAACAAAAAAACAAGAATAAAACTAACAACACTTCAACTGCCAAAAAGCAAGGGTGGAATGGCTTTACCAAATCTGAAGAAATACTTTTATGCAGCTCAACTCAGACCTCTGGCTTGTTGGTGTAGACCTGATTATGAATCTCGATGGGAAGAAATGGAAAGGGAGATACAGGGTTACCAGACCCAGATTTTGGTGGGAGACAAATATCTGATAGGGGCTTTGAGACATGCTATGGATCCAATAGTAGCATTTACGTTAGAAAGATGGAATGTTATAGTGGAAAAATACAAATTAAAAAGAGGGGTTCACACATTGAAGTGGTTCACATATGACTCAAAGTTTAAGCCAGGGGTGTGTGATTCAAAATTCAAAGAATGGGCACAAAAAGGCATAACGGCAATGTATACAATTTCAGAAAATGGCGAGTTTATGAGCTTCCAAGATTTAAAGTCAAAAGTATGGTCTCAAACATAAAGATTTTTTTAAATACTTGCAATAAAGTGACTAGGCCAGAACCAGATGAAACTTCAAATAATGCGATCAAGGTGATTGTGGATGCATACAAACAGAAGGGGTCTCGGGTCATCTCTGCTTTCTACCAAGCTCTGGTGGGAAGCGAGGGAAGAATCAACGCTCTACATAAAAACAAAATGGGAAGCAGAAATAAAGATTCAAATAAGAGAAGAAGAATGGTATCAAATGTGCGAAACACAATGTTCATCTACAAGCTCACTAGTATGGAGAGAATTTTGCTGGAAGAATCTATCTCGCTTTTTTATAACGCCCAAAATAAAATGCAGACAACTTGCTGTCCAACAACACTGTCGGAGGCTGTGTGGGAGTGCGGAGGCATACCACTCGCATATTTTCAGGAACTTTAAAGATAAGGCCATACTGGGAAAATGTTATTGCAGTTGCAAAAAATATCTTGGGTTATAAAATCCCAAATACCTGCCCTGTGATGTATCTGGTGCGTATTAAAGATATTGTAAAAATAGAAGATACATATTTGATTAAAGTTTTGCTTGTAGCAAGGAAGAAGGCCATTACCAGGAAGTGATTTAATGAAAAAAGTCCAAAACAGGAACTGGTTGGAAATTGTGTGAGACATCTTTAATATGGAAACTTTAACAGATTTGGTTTCCTGCTAAAAAAATCTGTTCATGTGTTTGGACGAAACCCAAGGTCCGATCAGCCTTGGGGGCGGGTGCTGCGAGCGTTTAAATGGTGGATGGGCCTGGCTCCCGCTTCCAGTCATGGAGCCGCATGTCCACAGGAAGCTCCGCAATGTCAAGATCGCCCTGACAGGAGCGCAGCACCAGGTCTCATCGCTCCCCACCTGGTGCTGTTCCATCCAGTGCTTCCAGCAATCCAACAAATCAATAAAAATCTGTTCATGCTGATTGGACAAAACCCAACAAATCAATAAAAATTTAAGTGAAAAAAAAGAGAAATATGCAAGTATAGTTCAGATGAAGAATTGATGTTGAGACTTGGTAGCAGGTGTCATAATTTATTAGTAATGGCATTGTGACAACGTAAAGTGCAAGTACTGAACACTACATCCCCACTACATCCCTTCTCCAACTTATGGATCCGTGTGTGATAATGCATGGGACACGGTTGGTGTGTGAATGGTGTTTGATAAAAACTGCCTGCATCTAGTGCCTGACCTGAGAGGTTTTGGGGTTGGTAATGGTCTATGATTTTTAATTTTTCTATGGATGTACGGAAACTATTATTTCTTTTATGTAAACCACTTTGGTTTCAACGTGAGTTGATTTAAACGTGCTATATAAATAAAATTTACATACTATGTCAAACCAGAGGAAAAGGTTGAGTTTGGCTTGGAAAGTAGGTTGTGAAGAGGTGAGTTGGAAGACATGCAGAGTTATTAGACTCATTAAAGAGAACTGTCGCCCCAAGATTTGCTTGACCTTAAAAGTGCGGGAACATGAAGCAGTGAAGATAGAGCAGGTTGAGGTTCTTTGAAATCTAACAGCCAAATGGTTGACAGATGTATTCTGATGAATTCAAGATTCAAGAGAGTTTATTGTCATGTGTCCCAGATAGGACAATGAAAATCTTGCTTTGCTTCAGCACAACAGAATATGATAGGCATGAGAGTGAAGATGGTCCATATAATGAGGATAATGCAAAAGTTAGTAGAAATGTGCTTTGGGTTCTGAAATCTGTTGCTGGTGCAATCTGGTTCAAGAAAATGATGGTTGATGGAAAGATGTAGTTCTTGAACCTGGAGAGAATGATTGTCAGGTTGCTGAGTATCTTTTAAGAGGCACCAGCGAGAGCTGCAATTTGCATTTTATTTTGTCTGGATGCCTTATTTCTCTATTTGCTTACTTACATACCCTGCAAGTGTAATTCAGACCAGTATTTGTTCTTCAGGCTGGGTAGAAAGAGTCATAATTAATCTATCTAGCTGCAATACAAAGTAAAGAATAAGCCTTTCTTTGATTGAATTGTTAAAGGGTGTGAGGTGGGCCATCGAGGGGTGAGAAAGGCAGACAATGTCATCCAATAGAGGCTTGGCTGCTCAGAACAGGGACACGGTGGGTGACGGAGAGAAGATAAAGAAGAGGAGCCTGTGGCAATGGTAGGTACAACAAATCCTGAAAGTGACACCTGAAAGCCAAGGGATCTCTGGTCATGAAGCCTATCCTTGTCAGAGGACAAACACCCTATTCAAATCAACACTAGACAAAAGGATGCAGAAATAACCAAGCAGAAAACATACATGGGAGGAACAGCATCAGAACCCTACACAGATTGTCTCTTGGAAAACCAAGACATCATAACTGACCAGAAGTAGCTGGAGCTAACGTCGATGGGGAACTGGACTCTTCTTTGCAGTGTCATTGGATTCACCATCAGGGCAAAGCCAGAAGAAAGATATCAAATAGCCTGACCAACACTGAAAGGAATCTGCAAGCAAGGCAGAATCTCCAGGATTGATGCATCTACTTGCTTGAAGATGGAGCCATCACCAATTCAACACGGAAGAAAAGAAACCACCAGTGACGATGAAGAGGAAAAGACAAATCCAGGACTTAACAGGAGAGCATGAGCATCATAACTGACGCTGCTTGTTGTTGGGAAACACAAGCGAGGAGGTTAAAGAGAGCAAGGTGTGCTGTCCAAGAGAGGATTCCACAGCTGAAGACGGGCCCGCGTTGGGTTCTGGAGGTTGGACGAAGACGGGCCCTCGGTGGGTGCCGGAGGACGGAGAAAAGATGAAGAGGAGCATCTGCCAATGGAGGTTACGACAAATGCAGAACAGGACACCAGAAAGACAGATCTCTGGTAATGAAGCATATCCTTGTCACAGGACAGAACCCACACCCAATTCAACACTGGACAAAATGTGGAAGGAACATACATGGGAAAACAGGAGCATCAGAACCCGACAACGGATCATCACTGTGTAAACCAAGGCATCACAACTGACGAGAAGCAGCTGGAGCTAACGATGATTTAGAATCAAGCAGGACTCCTCTTTGCAGTGTCATTGGATTCACCAGAAGGGCAAAGCCAGAAGAAAGATGTCAAATAGCCTGACCAGCTCTGGGAGGACTCTGCTAGCAAGGCAGAATCTCCAGGAATGATGCATCTTTGACTTAAGATGGAGCCATCACCAATTTAACACTGAACGAAAGAAAATAGTAGTGATGTCTAGGAGGAAAAGACCCATCCAGGACCAAACAGGAGATCATGAGCTTCATAACTGACGCTGCTTGTTGGTGGGAATCACAGGCAAGGAAGTTGAAGAGATTAAGTTGTGTCGTCCAAGAGAGGATTCCGCAGCTGAAGACGGGCCCTCGGTGGGTGCCGGAGGTTGGACGTTACCGTGGAAGGTGCCGTACTGAAGATGAAGAAAAGCAAGAAGCAAAGATAGTTACGACAAATGACCCACTTTCGTCACCCAAGCAAGATGGTTAAAGAGAGTGAGTTGGGCCCTCAGGGAGCAAGGAAGATGGATGGAGCTGCCCAAGAGAGGAGTCAGCAGTTGAAGACGGGCCCTCGGTGGGTGCCGGAGGTTGGAGAGAAGACGACTAGAAGCAAGTACCAATGGTAATTACGACAAATGCAGAATGCGACACCTGTTTGCCAAGGGATCTCTGGTTATGAAGCTTATCTTTGTCACAAGACAGAAGGCACACCCAAGTCAACACTGGACAAAATGAGGAAGGAACATACATGGGAGGAACAGGAGCATCAGAACCCTAATGCATGGATTGTCACTGGGTTAAGCAGGCATCATAACTGACCATAGCCTAGCTGGGGAGGACTAACGTAGCAAGGCAGAATCAAGCTGGACTCTTCTTTGAGTGTCATGGGATTCACCATCGGGGCAAAGCCAGAAGAAAGATGTCAAATAGCCTGACCAGCTCTGAAAGGATCTCAGCAAGCAAGACAGAATCTCCAGGAATTATGCAGCTATTTGCTTGAAGAAGTGAGCCATCACCAATTCAACACTGAAGAAAAAGAAAAGCACTCCAAGATGACGATTCCGAGCTGAAAAGACGCAGCCAGGACCTTAAACAGGAGAGCATGAGACCATTACAACTGATTCTGCTTGAAGATGGGAAAAGCAAGAAGCGAGGAGTTAAAGAAAAATGAAGGTTTCGTCGTCCAAGCGAGATGGATTCAGTGAGCTGATACCTTGGAGCGAGGCCCTCGGTGGAGCCGTCGAGAGGTTGCACGAAGACGGGCCCTCGGTGGGTGCCGGAGGACAGAGAGAAGACAACTAGAGAGAGCAAGTGCCAATGGAGCTTACGACAAATGCAGAACAGGACACCTGAAAGCAAAGATCTCTGGTAATGAAGCCTATCCTTGTCACAGAACAGAACCCGCACCCAAATCAACACTGGACAAAATGAGGAAGGAACATTCATGGGAGGAACAGGAGCATCAGAACCCTATTACGGATTGTCACTGTAAATCAAAGCATCACAACTGACCTGAAGTAGCTGGAGCTAACGTCGGTTGAGAACCAAGCTGGACTCCTTTTTGCAGTGTCATTGGATTCACCAGAAGGGCAAAGCCAGAAGAAAAATGTCAAATAGCCTGACCAGCTCTGGGAGGACTCTGCTAGCAAGGCAGAATCTTCAGGAATTATGCATCTTTTTGACTGAAGATGGAGCCATCACCAATTTAACATGGAACAAAAGAAAATACCAGTGATGACGAGGAGGAAAAGACCCATCCAGGACCAAACAGGAGATCATGAGCTTCATAACTGACGCTGCTTGTTGGTGGTGAATCACAGGCAAGGAAGTTGAAGAGAGCAAGTTGTTCATCCAAGAGAGGTTTCCGGCAGCTGAAGACGGGCCCTCGGTGGGTGCCGCCGGAGGTTGGACGTTACTGTGGTGGGTGCCGTACTGAAGATGAAGAAGGTGAGCACAAAAGCAAAGATAGTTACGACAAATTACCCACTTTCGTCACCCAAGCAAGATGGTTAAAGAGAGTGAGTTGGGCCCTCAGGGAGTGAGGAAGATGGATGGAGCTGCCCAAGAGAGGAGTCAGCAGTTGAAGACGGGCCCTCGGTAGGTGCCGGAGGTTGGAGAGAAGAC